>NC_143570.1:86038409-86189090 GCF_054136105.1 Typopeltis vanoorti
TGATTATGTAAACTGTTACCTTCTATTAGTGATTACAAAACGATTGTGTTATTGAAAAACAAGGAAATTATCAGACTGTCGCAAAAAAAGATGTTTCGTAATCACATTCTTGTGTAATGACATCATTATCACAACTGAACATGAAGCGTTTTAGCATACGCACATATGATGCGTAAGTATCATATATGTACATGTGTATCGATAATATCAACGATATCGAGTTAATATCAATTCGAAGCAGTTTGCCAATAAAAGTGCAGCGATTAAAACAAAAACTGTACAGCATGAAAATTTTGGATGCGTTCTCAAATCAGTTCATTATATTTCAATTAGTCAGAGCAAAATCATTGCAATATATAATTTTGACACGTTTTTCCCCATGCTATCTATCAGTGGCGTCGCGTACCCATTTCGGTTGAATATGCTCTCGTGTGGCTTATGCAACCCGGTGCTACAAAATTCACTTCAATTTGACCGTATGGTTGTATTTTTGACGATGTATGAGTTTTAAGAGTGCATAGGGCATATCTTAATTGCAATTAATTGTAGGATAACTTTGAATACTTTATCAATTAATTGTAATCAAATCTGCATAAAGTGGGAGGGGGACAATGTGTTTGTTTTAAGATATATTAGAAAACAATAATGAAGCAGAATGCTATATTTGGTTGGTGTATTGGAATTACTAAAATGTGTAAAATTTGGAAGAGAAGGACGAGGCTTACCTCCTTCGACTACACTCATACAATCCACAAAAGCTCTGGCAGAAAACGGGACATTCAGTAGATCGTGAACACTGTTTTCCATTGTAAATATGGCCCAAAAAAAAAAAAAAAAGTTATAAATTATTTATAGAAAATTATATGTTAAAAACTTGTCTATATCGGTGTCCTAAACACGTCAGTTCACACTTCACGCAAGCAATACAGAATGAAACTCAGAAAACAAAAACAGCAACTGATGACAAATTACAACATTCAATTGGATTGTTTGACACAATAACCATCTACAGCCTTCATTTCTAGGTGCTATTGTCTCAGCGCTCACCCTGCCTCGACTTGTGGGCAGTTTAAAACCAATAGAACGCTAAGCATTTGACCCGCTGCTGTTCGAAGGACTCAAATGTGTTTGTACGAGGTGAATGCACATCCGAACTATTAACGCGAATGCGATGCAATGTTTACGCGTCGAAAAACGTTCTCTTCATGATGCGTTAGTATATTATGTTTAATTTTGGGAATCACGCGAAGCCAGGAAACAATTGGGGAAGTCTTTAACGAGAATAAATGCAAAAATATAATATCGCTGATATTGTTATTCTGTGGATGTTCACCGCACACCTAGCACACCCTGAATATTCGCCCCTGATGTGTGTGTGTGTGTGTGTATTACATAATCCTGAACTCTGGAGCTTTATCAAGCTAGTTCAGGCCTCCAACAAACGGGAATATGAGTTCATACTGGGCGATGAAATTCATCTAATTATATCAGTTTACCAATATACCTTTACAAAATAACCTACAAATTTAAAAACCAGAAATTTTACCGTTATAATTAAACTTAAAGTACTTTGTAAACTGGATATTTCGTTTATAAAAAGAAAATACAGTACTATCAATAAGCACAAAGAACAGCTATAGGCAGCCCCTATCTCACAAAACCTTCAATTTTTGTTGAGGGATTTTGAACAAGTTTTTATAAGGATGTTTCCTCAGCCCAGTATTTGGTACCAATAAAAAGATTATGTTTGTTATCTGAACTGGCTCAGAGAATGACATTCAAGCTATAAGATCAACAGATACATCGGCGTAACTTACTCATAAACAGGAGATGTCACTATCGATTTAATCGATTCCGAACGTTACACTGATTTTTTTTTTTTTTTATCTTCTTTGTCCCTATAATAGCATTGACGATGCTAGTGTTACCCTGGAGAAATATAAGCTGTAGTAGCTCATAAACAAACATTCTTCATGGAATTAGCGCAAAAAGTGTAAATGACAATGCAGACGTGACGTCACGAGTTGTAGAAACAACACGTTTCTAATTAAACCTGAAGCCCTAAAAGAGACACAGTAGGCGTCTTGCTGTTCTTAATAACGAGCATGATATGCTTAAGCATATACAATATCGATCTCACTATAATCGATATCTCAAAAAGAAGGCAATAAATAAAATACGCAAAGCCTACTTTTTTACCCTACAGTTTCAATGCTAAGTTCATGAAGAATGCCATAAGGAAGCGCAAAGCAACGATACTCAGAACTCTTGACTTTCAAGCGTACATCCCGTTCGGTCTGTAAGCTTTCTTGGTTTGACAAAAGGATACGCCTACTAGCATACTTAAGTGTTCGGATATTACACCGTTTGTCTTATTTCTTTTAGCCAATTTAGGAGATATGTGTCGGTTCATCGTGACGAACATAAGGAATACGAGTACATCAGACAGCATGGAACAATCTTAACTCGCACAGAAGGCAATCACTTAGAAGACTGATATCCTACAGAAAAAGAGAATTTCTTGATCGTCCAAATATGAACAGACGGATATATCAGTTTGGGGAAATGATATAACACTCTTCACCATGCCCTCCCCCCAATCTAACGCCGTGCTAAGACTTCAGTATAGTTAGAACTGATCCTTTACTACAACTCATTATGCCAAATCATCCTTTTTATCATTTACGTTTCTGCTGTTCTTTCATCCTTTAAAATTACTGAAAATGCGCACGAAACAATGTGCAAAAATGTTATTGATGAAAAGTTTTTCTTCAGTATCATAATTTAACTAATTACTTGCTACATTTAACGAACGTGTGAATTCACATATGGTAATCGTTTTATTTTTCGACAATCACAACGTTCTCTGAAGACTGAAAAAATGTGAGATATTCAGTGATGATTTCTTTCAGCAAAAAATTCAGTAATGATCGTAATCAATGTGACAAAAGATAGCTGATAGTGGGTGTAATAGGTCGTGATAATATATAGATAGTTAAACAGACTAGTTTCGCCACATATGCTAGTGGTTTCTTCTGCGTTAGGAAGTACAAAGTAATACAATCAAGGGTCATGAACCACTACATAACTAAAGCCGAACATCGAACCGTTACACAAAAGTAAAAAACACAAACACGTGGAGCATGGAAGCTGGCACGGGTGCGTCATTATTCAGTATGTCTGCATGATAATTGGGGATAATTGGGAAGCTGACGAATCGTCAATTTCAAATTGTCATGCCAACAAAAATGAAATTATAACGCACAGAATTTTTTTTCTCATCGATCAGTCCTGCCCGTAAGACTAATTTTTAAGTTTAATAATGGAAATTATTAAACTATAAAAATTAAAATATAATGAATTATCATTTGGAATCGTTTTAAGAATAAAAACGGCCCAAATGTGACAAAAAAAAAGTGGAAATACTACTGTCATTTCACATTCTTTTGTCAATAGGTATAAAATCATAACGGAAGGGAAAAAAATAGCTTTTATCACGCAATCTTAACCAAGGACAAGTTTGACAACGAAAACTAGTGTTCTGCGCTGTACGCATCACGGTTAGTGGACTCATAACTGCTTTTACATGCTGAAATTGTTCCAAGTACAATTGTCGATGGTAGACATTTCCATTGTTTAGTGAGAACTATTATGATATCTACGATGAAGTTCATTCTAAGAATTCCACAGTAGTGGTATCGTTGTAATAAATCTGATTTAAGTGTTAAAAGTCACGCGTTTATAAAAATCTTTGATCGTTTTAGTGAATGTCGCAAAACTGTGTTATTCTAACTGGACGAATTTTACTGAAATTAAAATATGGACTCCTTACAAATATTTGTCATGGAATCAGAGGCAAAGTGGGGGAAAAATGTCGTAATAATTAATATATAATGTCATAACTCGCTTTTGGCTTATATGAAAATAATGTCTTAAAGCCATCAGAATAATCATCATTGGACTACGTTCATCTGGAAACTACAAATAGGCTCTTACGAATTGCTACCTTTAACGTCAGAGCATTACACCAAATTAGTAAATTTAACAATTTAATGGATGATATGCTAAATATGAATACAGACACAATGGGAGCTAACGAGACGAGGAGGACAAGAAATGGGAAAAATAAAAGGGAAACTTTACTTACATCTATTCGGAAAGTGAAGGACACACAAAGAGGTGTTCATATCATGATGAAAAAAGGAATTTCTGAAAGGATCTCGGATACTGGCCTGTAACAATCATACTAATCAAACTTGCAGGGAAACCTTTTAACATTGGAATCATCCAGGCATATGCTCCTACTGACAAGCAATTGTGATGAAGAAGTTGAAGTGTTTTATGAGGTACAAAAAAATTCATAAAACAAAGGTGATATCCTGATTGTTATGGGAAACTTAAATGCGCAAGTTGGATCCAGAGAAAGAGGAGTGTCCTCAGTAATTGGTAACTTTTGACTTGGTAGTGTGAATGACAAAGATGTGCGGTTAATTGAGCATTATGAGCAAAATGGGAAATTTTCATACTTTTAAGGCATTGCTCTACACAGTAACGAAAACAAAACTCAGATATCTGTCTAAGTAAAGGGTGCTACAACCTAAAAATGTGTTCAAATTGTTACGAATGTGGTTTGGTAGCCTACGAGGTGCAACAAATAGCACTGCATATTTGTATGTAATAAATAACTTTGGTGAAAATGCCATTCCAGATGACGATTTGTTGATAACGTCTTTGTTTATAGAGACCTAGGTTCGAATCCAATCTAGGTCACGAAAAACATTTATAATGGCTTTTTAATGAAAGTGAATTGGCAGGTCTCGTGTGGCGGATGGAAGCATGTTTTCTTTACGCGAAATAGGCAAATCAGCCAGAAGGAGCAAGGGCACGTGCAATTAACAAAAATAATACAGTAGCCTCATGACCTTCATTGCTTTGGCCATAATTCCAACAAACCGGATGACGATATTCTACGGAAGAATATATCTGACATGAATAACAAATGCTACGCCTAAAAGTTGCCGTTCTTTTAAACAGGATAGTAAATAAATAAGTGTGTGTGTGGGGGGGGGGGGGTACTCGAGATGTTTTCTTAAGTGTATAACAACAACGAGATTATACACCTACTCAGGAAAAAGCAAGACTGAGTAAGTCTTCAGCAAAAGCTTCAAATCACTGGAAACATATTCTGTCCACTAATTTGTAGGCGCCACTGAGGGAAAGAACCACACCTGTCATGTTCAATCTGCAACCGTCAGGTTATATATCTTCTTGATTTGTAGTTCCTCTTTGATCACCTCCCAATCCATTTCAATTCGACTTCTTTATCCTCACCTTAGGAACAATTTTTCACTTATGTTATCAAATATTTCTTTTAATTCCCATGCATTACTGCTTCTCTTCCATTCATGATACAGCTCCTAGTTGGCTGGGAGCTGTACGAAGTCCAATGTAATTACCTAACTTATATGAGGTCTATCATAATCACATCTTGTAAGAATATCTTGCCCTTCAAAGCCAAGACCACTGGTCCCGATTTGATGAAAGCGTTTCACCAAATCGGGATCAGAATGATATCTACACTGCTTTCTACACTCCCTAGCCTACAGTAACATCACACTAACTATCCAGTTCTATTTCACCTCGCACTCTTAAATAATCATCGGCCTTGTTACGGTCCTGGTTCTCAACCTTGAGTAGGCACAACTCCTATGAGTAGCCTTCCCTATACCATTTTACCTCTCATATCCTCGAAAGATATTTCCTCCAACTTTCATTTTGTCAGGACACTAACTTCAAAAACAAAAGCAATGCTTTGCCATCGGAACTTTGTATAATAGCTATGTGTAAGAGCACAAGAAAGTTGTTTGTAAGCTCTGCGCATGAACACCTTCAAAGCTAGTATCAAAGAGGTCCGCTAGTTTCAGAGAAGTTTCTGCTGCCCGACAAGACAAAGGAAAAAAGAGAGCACGGAGGAGAAAAAAGAACGGGCCAGCCTTAACAAAAGGATCAAGGAGAAGTGCCGATTTCTTCGGGGTTTACAACCCTTGGTGCAAGGTCCCGAGAAGGCGAAAATAAAAGAGGACTGAGCCAAACATCGTGGGCAATTTCAGGCAGAGAACCAGTGGGGAGTTTTCGGCAGAGAACCAGAGGCAGTCGAGAGGAGGTGAGGTCCAGTTGCTGACAGAAGGGGAGACGAATCGCTGTTACTGAAGAGAGCCAGAAGCATACTAATCCAGAGAAACAGACTTTATGGCGAACCCACGCCAGAGGGGAAAAATTGGGAAGTCAACCAAAGCCAAAAGCCGCAGAACAATCTCTTCAAGCCTGTATGCTGAAACTTCTTGCCTGAGTTTTTGAGTATCGGGAAAATTGCAGTCCAAGAACCGCTAATACTCCGACGAAAGGCCCCATGAAGCAAGGCCTAAGATGAAAGAAGAACCATAGAGACTTTGATACAAGACCTTTGGAAGGTGTCGTGACAAAGAGCCTTCGTAAGTGTGTTCCAACCCTTTAATGTACATTCTTTTAGTAATCTAGGAGATATGTCATAGATGAACTGATAAGACATAGTAATAAGAAATATCTATAAGAGAGCCCTCTGTGTACTATAATAATAATATAAATTGTAAGATAACTTGCTATGACTAGCTAATCTCTAGATTCCTCTGAGTTGTTAACTGGAATATAAATTGTAAGATAACTTGCTATGACTAGCTAATCTCTAGATTCCTCTGAGTTGTTAACTGGAATATAAATTGTAAGATAACTTGCTATGACTAGCTAATCTCTAGATTCCTCTGAGTTGTTAACTGGAATATAAATTGTAAGATAACTTGTCATAGCTAGTTAATCTCTTTATGAGTAAATTAGTCTCAGCAATTTGGTTTTCTTAAGCAGAGAAGTAACAGAGTAAATATATTGTTTAGTCATTTAAATTTGAAAAGAGAAAGTTTGTTTCTTTATACCAAAAGGATAGGTAGAGAGAGTAACCTCCCTGTCGCTTATTTAATGTACTTTATTTTTAATGTAAATAAATGTGTTTTAATTATATGTCAATAGAGTGCTGCCTGATTGTTTATTTTACAATGCACTGTTGCTAAAAAAAAAATTATCGGACTTGTGAGCGGGAAGCCAAGTGAGATAGCCAAGCGTATAGTTAAGTGCAAATAGACCACGACTGTTTGTGTAAAGTTTTACTGAAGTAATTTGTGTTAGAGAAAGAGAGAAATCACCCAGCCGTATTACTGAGTTTTATGCCAGTTAAAAGATATTAGTGGTGCAGTCTCAAAATAAATTTTCTAGTATCCATAGGCATACGACTCGTAGTACGAAAAGTAGATAAACATAGTACACAATAGTATAAGCAAGAAAGGTTACGAGAGAGAAAGCGCGCACTGCTAATTAGAATAACGGTATTTCAAAGGCGCAGTAACCAAGCAAGCTTTATAAATAACAAGAATAGCAACACAGCTTACAGTCAGAGACTGTGGGAAAAATACTGGCTTTTGAAAGGACACATGTTATAGAAAGATGCTATGAACGGGATGGGTGAAAAGGTAACAAATGAGAAACTGAAAATAATAATAATGCGAATGAAACAAGCTTTCTGGACATATCTGCAGGATGGATAACAGAAGAAATGTCAAACCTTGATGAGGTGGGCGGTCAAGACGAGACTAGATTAAAGATGTGAAGGAGTAGTGTGGAAAGAGTTTACAGGATCTAAGTCACCTGGCAAGGGACATGGAGAAATGGCAAAGAATGGTGAAAAGACCTTCTGACATCAACATATTGCACCCCATGGGCACTGATGATGAATATACAGTAGTTTGTAAATAAATATTTGTATTTAACAAATATGTTCGGTCGGGTAAGCATGCAATTTTTTTCATTAAATTATAATGAAATCTTATTGGTAATCACATGAATTATAATATACGAAACCTATAAACATAAATAATTTTATGGTCATCTTGTATGAAAAGACAATGCTCATAAATTACAGTAAAGAAAATACCTGCCATTTCTATGCCTACATTATATATTTAGTAAAAGTAAATGTGCAAGAAGGTTGTCAACGACAAGCGTTAAATTTATGTCGTCTTATATACGAGTATGCCACAAAATAAACATTTTGAAAATAAATTTATATGTAGGCACATACGGTAGTTTGTTTCAAAGCGAAAAGTTTCGATTTTGCGTGTTTTGATCGTTAAATTATTCAAGAACGCGATGGATTTCTGATGTGGAAGTTCAAAGTTTAGGTAATACCATGCGTGGTACATATTCCTTCTGACACACCTAATTACTATTGCGAAGGTTTCGATGTCACTAACTTTTAATGACTGCAAATTATCTCCATACACACGTCTTTTCTCAGTTTACTGAATTGCCTTCTCAAGGTCTACTGAAAATGTGCCAATTTAAGGCTCATTAACTGAGTGATTAATGACTGATTCAGTGATTCTGCAATTACTAGATTGTCCGCTCTATCGAATATTACATATATATGAGTTACGTCCTTGCTTTTGATGCAGAAGAGTAGCCCAATGCTTCAGACTTCGATAGCGTTTTGGAAAACGATATTTAAACCTCTCTACTATTTCTTTGTCTTAACATCGAAGATTTTAAGGATATAGTTTGCACTAGCATCTAACAATTCATTACTTAAAAATATCTAAAGCGTGATTTTCGAATTTTGATACATCCTAAATGGGAAGTCGTCCGCCTGAAATTTTTTTTCACCTGTAATGATAAGCATAATGCTATTCAATATTTATCTTTTTTAAAAAAAATTAGCTTAACATTTATCACACTATAAATCAATTATATTCCTGTACATATAAATAAATTGATTTATAATGCATATTCCGCATAATATGCAATACAGTTCCTTTCTTATTAATGACATCGGCGTTTTTTGTGTGTATTTTGACATTTTTTTTATTTTAACTTTTTAATGAAGTGTCCCTCCCGAATTTCCGTCCCTCTTAAACGAGGTGCAAAGCCGAGCGAAGATTTCAGTTTAAGTTGGCAATGATAACTAGCGAAGCACCTCATTCATACCATATACATGCAAAATTCGCCGGCCTGATTGTCCTAGTGGTTCTCCAGCCAACAAGATGCAGATTCGAATTCCATGCCCACGTGGGATTCGTAATTGTCATATGATGAATTTCATCGCCCGGTGTGAAACCATCGTCCTGCTTATTGGAGGCCTGAAGTGGCTTTAAAATGTCCGTTTGGTCTCTACAGCAGGGTTTCCAGATTATATACAAATAAATAAATAAAAATCATTAGCTTGTCCACAGTACTAATGTAGGTCAGGTTCAATTTAGTTGGGGTTAGTCATTAAAAAAAAAAAAAAAATCAGGTTGCAATAATTTCATCTGGTATTTTTACTCTAATCAAGAATTTTTTATGCGAAAATTACTGCCATAGTGTTGCATTAAATCTATACCGAGAATTTAAGATGGTTTTAAGATGAAAATTAATGATAAGAAACCTACTGCTTTCTAACATTTCTACATGTAGCAACTATGCAGAAACTAGAGTACATTAGTACCATGAGTTCGGGAAGGATTAAATATCCACCTACTGCCTTATTAAGCAGTAGATGATTATAACTATTAAAACGGCTGCAAAGATTAATGGGAAAATATACAACGCAAGAAATGTACGCTACAGGTCCGCAAGTACATATTATACAAAGGTCGGGAAAACAAAAACGTTTTAAGTGGCGCTAGTACAAGGTGCACTAACTACTGAATTATGATTTTTTTCTTTTTTTTTTTCTTTTTTTTGATTAAAAAAAAAGGAATATGTTTAACGAATTTGCTTAATTATCATAACGTTATCAGTAAACAGTTGGATGGGAAGTGTGGATATAGTACTTATTTACTGATGTGAATTTTGGCTATACATCTGTACACTCGAACAGAAACATTCAATACTGCGCTAGTACAAATAGCACAGTTATCATTAAAAATACACAGACAATGTCTTCAAAGAGCAACTGCAATAAAAAGAAAGCATTTAACAGTTACCTGAGAACTTCATAACTTCTGCAACATATCATAAATGCTTCAAGACCTAAGTCTATCTGGGATGGAAACAGCATGAACTTCTGGATATTTTTAATTCTTACTCAATAGTAAGTTAGAGTTATAATTCTAAAAGTTTTCCACATCGGTTTTTTCCCCTCATTCCAAGACCAACTAATGCAACCAACCGAAGAAAAGAAGAGGGAGAGGAGAATCGTTCAGATGATGATGATTTATGATTTTAATGGCGCAAGGACTGCAAGGGTCATACTGCGCCATATTAAAGATTATATCAGTACACAAGGTAAGACAATTACAAACACTTTCCTGCAGCGAGATTCGAACCCGCGACGAGTTGGTTGGAGAGCGGGTACACTAACCACTCGGCCAGTCAGGCCAGCAATCGTCCAAAAAGGAAATAAATCGATGAGTAATTCATGACAAGATGGCCATTAACTAATTAATCGCCACAGTGAATAAACAAGTAATAAGATCCCCTCTTCATTCGTCTCCGCCATGAAAACTTGTGCATACTCAGTGTGAATTATCTTCTTCTTTACCCCTCCCCCAGTTCTCTCATTATACTGTGTTTATTATTTAAATAGCAATAAAAAAGGGACCCGTTAACTGTGGTAATACCTGACAATTTCATAACCTTCGTAAAATTATATCTAACTTCTGCCATGAGATAAAGTTCACTAGGATATCAACGTGATGTACTCTTCAATTTACTGAATTCTTATTCTACAATAAATAAACGCCGAACTACTGCTTACGTGCACGCAAATACCGGTATCCCAGAAAAAAATCTGCAAGAATTTAGGAGGCGACTGAGTGATTAAAAACAAAAAAATAATAATAATAAATAAATAAACAAGTGTCCAACTCGGGCAGAAATCGGACACACGGTCTAAGAGGTAGGAGATAAAGATTATTTCATGATTAAACAACTAGCTAGCAACTACAGTCCTGGAACAAGTTAGAATTGGCAGGCTGTGAGCCGTGAGTGAGCTTTTGTCGTTGGGTGCTCACAAATCGTGATGTAATGCATAAGTGCTTTAATTGTCGATCAAGCAAAATCTACGAAATATCCACAACAATATTCGTGACATTTATTATTCATGTGAAAAATCATCTGCAAGTTAAATTTCTATTGCTGATTGTCCATAGATGTACGGGAGAGACGTGTTGGTGACCAATTAATGGGATCATACGATTCCAACGATCAATTCAGTGAGGAAATATACCTCTTTAAAATAAAAAATAAATTATATATATATCGTCCGCCTTGGTATATATCAAGATGAGCACGGACTTTCAATTAACTGAACAAGCAATATCCAAATTGTCGTACTTGGCCATGGGGAGCCACATTAACGATAAGGATGCACTACATTGGAGATTTTTGGATGTGTCAGACTACATTTGCAACCAACAATAGAATCCTCGAGTATTCTATTGTTGGTTGCAGAGAGAGTTAAAGACGCCAATTCAATGTTGCAAAGTGTAAGGTTTTGAAATTTGGGAAGCAGAGATGGAATGTGGAGTACACAATCGGTACTCCACATATGGAAATATCTTGGAAGAGGTAGAGGAGATGAGAGATCTGGGAGTGATTGTAGACAAGGGCCTAAAATTTCGGGGACATGTTACTAAAATTGTGAGGACAGCACAGCAGATAATGGGAATGATGTGGAGGGTACTGACTTGTAGAAGTGAATGTTATGGTTTCCTTGTATAAGGCTTTGATTAAGGCCACATATGGATTACTGTGTGCAGATTTGGTGGCTTGGTTTTCAAAAAGATGAAGATATATTGTAAAAGTTCAGAGACGATTGACTAAAGTAGTTTCTGGTCTCTGGAATGTTGAGTATGAAGACAGATTGAAAAAAAATGCAATTTGAAGGAATTGGTGGATAGAGGGAGGCGCGGGGATATGTCGAGAAATATAAGCTGTTAAGAGGTTATTACCAGATGAATATCGGGAAGGTTATGCACAGAATGGGTGAAGATAGGAAGAGAATAAGAGGTCATCCCTGAAAGCTGTATAAGGAGAGTGTGAGCAAGGGGATGAGAAGCAGATTTTTTGCATGAAGAGTAGTGAGTAACTGAAATGCATTGCCCGAGAGTGTGATGAGCGCAGAGACAGTGAACATATTTAAGGCGCGATATGATAAACTTTGTGTATAACAGTGGACCTCCCACGATGAGTCTGACTCCATGGAGGTTTTTATAATAATAATAAAATACGTGCATACGATGGGGGAAAAAACTGTAAAAGCAAAAAATGTAGAACCGTTTTGGAAACTATAAGAGATAAATTAATTTTCATTTTTTTTAAATAATTTGACATTCTCACAAGTTTTAAGATTATATTAAACCATTTTTGTGCCTTCTAATTCTAAAAACTCAGTATTTGTTTTCCTTCTTGGCAATGATATATCAACCATGACTCAAGAGAAAAGTGATCCATGTTGACATAATTTTTTTGGTTGTTGGTCGGTTCAAAATCACAAGTGGAATAAACCCCTAAAGGTCTGCAGACTTCTCCTAGGGCACCCTGAATATATTATATAGTATCGAAGTATTACGGCATCCTTAATTAATCACCACATTAATAAATAATAATGTAAGCATTCCTAATACTAATTTACAAATTAATCATCTTTAATTGTAAACGTTTGAGGTACCAGCGCCACTATGGCAAATGAACTTCACTGCGTCGTAACAACGCCACTTATTAAATAGTGTAAGCAGCCAAAAGATGTTTCTGTCGTCCTACAACAAAATCTCCATTCCCCACCACAACACACACACACACACATTTCTTTTAGAATGCAGTATGAGCAGTATTTTAGTTACGTGGAGAGTAGCATTTCTTGTTGTCGAAGATTCAGTTTTAACAAGGCCATTCCACATATAACGACAGCTCGAATATACACAGGATCTAACTCGAATGCTTTCGAGGTATTTCACAATATTAGCTAGCAAACAGCCGCTAGCTACAGGTTTACCTAGAGGAAATCCGTGGGGTGGTATGAGTAGTACTGATTAACCATCAGGAAAACACGATTTTCAACAGGAAATTGATGAAATTCTATGTACGTAGCTTAGTAAAGAATTCATTACATTTTCCATATCTCTTCCGATTTCAGTTTATCTTAAGTATGAAAATGAAAGATGGGATAAATGCAAACCTCCCAAAACTTTACAGGCACATTTTATATGTATCTGTGTTCCCGTCCTAATGTCCATTTGCAACCTGCAGAATCTTATCTGCTCTACCCCACGAAAACTGAACTATCATCTTCTTCAACCACTACGCATCTCAGTTTCATCAGCTCCGACTCTTTCTTTGGTAGCGTTTGTACATATATTTACTCAGTACTACACAGAGGTACCTCTTCTTGGACTTATTACACTGATATCTCTTTATTTCATTTGTTTCTTCTTAATGCTGCCATTCTTTCCGAACTTAGAATTACTTCCACTACACCATTTCTAAAAACAAAGTCACCTTTCCTTAAATATTTTAATATTTAGAACTACTCGTACAGCTGATTTTTTTTTTTTTTTTTTTTTTTTTTTTTTTTTTTTTTTTACTAGTAAGTAAGATGCCTACACATTTACCAACCATCTCACATAAGTTCTGCGCAAACTTTATGGAATACTACACAATCCTGGCCATTTTCCAAACGCAAGTGATATCTTCAACAACAATGCTTGAGTTTACTGAGGATTATATTTATCCTCCCTCTGAGCATATCATAATCTCGTGTTTTCGTATAAATAAGGATGCACTGCACTGGAGAGTTTTGGACGTGACAGACTACATTCAAAATGATCAAGAAAAGAGTACAAGCATACGACATGCAAAAATGATGTAAAAGCAAAAAATGTAGTCCGCTTTGAAAACTGTAAGAGATGTATTGATTTTCGGGGAGTCACTCTTGACCTCAGTAAATGGCATTATAAGAATACCAAGTAGGATAATTTTCATGATTTGTATTGAAGCTTGATTTCCTTAGTTGGAGTATTGTTTCCCGTTACCCGATTTAAATATGTGCAGCGAATGCATAATAATAATCAGATCTTATCCCACATTTGATATTCTCGTCCTTTATCTAAATCTCTCTAAATCTAATCTAATCTAATCTCGTCCTCTATCCAAATCGTTCTCCAAACAATGTGTTCATGTTAACCAAACTAAGAATCAAGCATATCGGTTCTCAGTGAAATCACCATTAACCTTTGCAAACAACTTATCAAAATTGGAAACTGATTTGAAATGACCAAAAATCGGAACATAGCATCGTGTCCGTTTTCTCATTCCTTGCCAAGGCCAATGGCTGAAGCAATTTGTCCATCCAGTCCTCCCATCTGTTCTGCATCTGTAGACCAAACTAGTGGCTTTACTTTGCTCCAATTCTTTCATGGATTATCTTGATAAATGCGACTTTACCTATTCCGGCATTACATATCGCTTGAATCTGTACTCAGAATTTGCATCCCAATGAGGTAATCCATAATTAAATCGAACATCAAATGCCACAAGAAATTAAAATTGATCAACATGCAGTAGAAGTTAGTTAAAACTAATGTTAATGTAGAAGGAGGAACTGACAGAGATATAAAGCAGATTGACAAAAGCAAATATTGCTTTCAGAAAATTTAATAATATATGAAAATCATCCAAATATTACAATAAAACCAAAATAGAGAAAGAAAGATCTTCAATAGCAATATTAAGGCTATATTTTATGACCAGACATGAAAACTGACCAAAAACACAGGAAGCTAAATTAAATAACTTTCGAAGAACGTGTCTTTGTAAAATATTAAAAATATTTTGACCCCAAGGTGGTATAACAGACGATAATTTAAATAAACGGACTGAGCAAAGTAGTATCACCAGTAAAATAAAATAAAATAAATAAATAAATAACGCTAATATAAATGGATTATACATGTACCGAGATTAGACAGTATAGCGATCCCCAAGTGCAGCTGTGACATGGATCCCGGAAGGAAAAGCCTAAACTAACTTGGCAGAGAATGACAAAAAAGGAAAGAGGAATGGTTGGTTGGAAAAGCTGGAGAGAAGCAAAATTAGTGGCACAAGTATCTTGGAAGAAATGGATCGCAGCCTCATGTGCCATGGGGTACGAAGAAGTATGCAATATTATGTATGCCTGTGCATAATAAGACGCATTATTTTCAGTTTCCTATTTTATATAACACCGTTGCTGTTTATATAGTTACAGAATATTTAACTTTAATAAATTACTAATTTATTGTTGTGTTTCGCTACCGACTGCTAGCGCAATTTTTGCAAATTTGGCAAGTTTTGGATGCTGATCATCATACACTGTCACATTTTATATATATACTAGGGGGGCTCCGTCCCCCTGACGCCTACGCTCCCCCCCCCCGGAGTTCCGGACTGGTATGCTGGTTCTCCTTGAATTCTGATGACTCGGATTTTGAAGACTCAAAAGGGGGTTCCTCCCCCCCCCTGCGCCTGCAGCGCCCAACCCCCCGAGTTCCGGACTGGTAGGCCGGTTTTCCTTGAATTCTATGACTCGAATTTTGAAGACTTGACACTCAGGCTAGCCCCTAAGTTTCAAAACGTTTCAAATAACTTGACAAAAAACGTGACACAAAAACGTTACAAAAAAAGGCTTATTTTATATTATAGAGTATATATATATATATATATATACACACACACACATACACAATCACTATAACCTTAATTATAACCGCTTATGTTTCATTTCTTATTTTAGTTTTTCATTATGTCCTTGTAACAAGCGAAGAAATGCTGGAAGCAAGATTTTTTTCCACCTACATGCACTAAACCATTACTCATTTTCTAGCATGATTAACCTAAAATTCTTATGAGAAAATCTTGTGCACGAATGCAATTCAAAACTATACCGGCTCGAATATTTCAATTTTGCCTCTAATGCATACTTTTAAGATAAAATTATAGTCTCGCGGTGAGAACAATTAAAATTACTATGGTTAAAATCGGGTAGAACACAATAGCAATTATAAAACAAGAGTGTGAGAACAGCTAAACATGGGGAAAGCGCAAACTTGAGAAGGTTTAAAAAGAAAGAAAGTAACTAACTAGTTTAATTACTGAAATGAATTATATAGTACGTTATTTCACGTTGACATCCACTGTACCTTCAGAAGTTCTGTTAGATCTCAAAACAGCAAATGACTAACAAATAACAAAACAAACAAAAAAGACGATGAAACTCGCTGCTTCAAAGAACGAACTATCAGCCAATAAATAATTTTTTCTGTTGTTTACAAACCTGCAACTAGCGAGTATAATTGTTTCGGTAATTTAAGTAGGTCACTTCATGTAACTATAGTCAATTAACATGTTAAAAGTTCAATTATGTCAGCTCCACAAGTTATCTTAAAACATGTTACAGTATTTAATACGCTTAGTTTCCTAAACGAGGACATTTTAAAACTGTCATTTTAAATTTTGGTTACGTTCATGAATCAGACATGATTCAGGAATCTAATCAAGGCTTTTATATAATCTTTCAAACAGATAATGGTTTTGGTTTAGATATGAATTTTTTAACACAGAATAAAAAAAAAAGTCTAAGTTCTGATTCTGTAACCATATAATCTAATTTAAATCATTCTACTATTTCAAATTCATGTAATAAGCAAATAGCGTTTGTTTCACAGAAGCTAACAAACTATGCAACACTGGGAAGTTACGAACCCTGTCCAGATTTAAAATTTACTGAAATAAGTACTACAGTCACTGATTGAATGCAAATCTTCTGATATTAACAATTCTGATGAAATTGTTAATAATTTGCAATTTTCGCAGATTTAGGCACAGATCGAGATTTCTTCAAATTGACAAAATCCGTTCAGAACATCAGGTTCAACCCTTGTATCATACTGTGTTATATTCGATAATTTAGTTACCGTATAAAAATAAGCTATTTTATAGTGAATTTATTTAAAAAAATGCTTCCACAATAAATTTCCATGTAAACATTGAATAAGACAATTTGTCGTAACCGTGACAATGTGATGTTAACTTAACATCGCATGTAAATAATAGTTGACATAAGGTTTTATATTCAAGCATAATCACCGATCTTATTCAGCCCACATTTCTTTGAAAGTATATAATAATCGTTCGAAATAAATCAGTACATGTAAATACCAAAAAAATAAATAAATAATCCTGAACAGTTCTGTCAAAAATCGTGTGGGTGTGTTTAGTATTCAAGGCGGTGGCAACAGCCCACGCTATACCATGCACGTGTCTGTCACGCTCGTACTTCCGGTCATGCCCACTCGGGCACTATTATCAAAACAGAACGTCAATTGTGTTAAAAGTTAGCACTTAGGCTACGGTCAGATTGGCTCCGCTTTCGGCCGAACTGTTCGTCCGGATTCTGCAGTCACACTGAACAGTCGTTCTTCGGTAGCCTGGCGATGACAAACGGAAATACTGTATATTGATTGGATTTCATTGAAATTTTAAATATTGGGCGGGCGAGATTTGTTTATTTTTGAGATCCGGTTCTCTATTATATTGTAAGCAGAGAGAGATATGCACAAGGGGAATTTAATCATCGATTCCCGCAAATGTTGCAACAAAAAATTTTTCTTGAATATATGAGGATGTCCCCATGATTTTTCCCCCCTGGAAAGAGCTGAGGCAAACATTGAAAAGCGACAGAAATTTTCATAACATACAGCCTAAAGAGAAGTTCGCGATAATTACAGCAGATTGAAAAGAAATTCTCATCATGACGGCCTTTGAGGGCCAACAGATGGCATTTGCTATTTGATTTAATCTTACAAGTGCAATCACACTATGTTCCACCATGTTCAAAAATGGGTGGGCTTCTCATTTTACTTTAGTGTGATAATACACACATATGTTTGTATACTGGTATACCAGTTATATTAAATATTGTAAAAGTATCTGTAACACATTTCGTTGTAAAATTTGAAAATTTTACAAAGAAATTATTTCTTGCAAATGCCTCAATTATGATGACTTCATTTACTTCTCCCATTCCTCTTTCACAGCTGAATAACTGCTTCTTGTTCATGACTTGACATCTGTAGTCCAATCCACCTAAGTGAGATGCTTCTCTTATGACAAAGTTTAGGATATAATTTTATGTGACTTCCTCTCTCGAAAGGCTGTGAACCTATAGGGCATTAGTACAGTGGAGAGATCTAAGGATTTTTTTTTAATTTATTACATAATCCGCAAACCCTATCCTCTAAGACACACATGAAACTTATTCAAGTGACTTCAGGTCCCTAATAAGAGGGGCGGCGGTCTACACTGGGTGATGAAATTCATCTCCCACTTAAGGACAATTACAAACATCAAGCCCCCAGTTGGGATTCGAACCGGTGGACGGTTGGCTGGGAAGTGGAAACGCTAACCACTAAGCCAACCAGTCGGTAATGATGTAATCGCTTTGTATAACGCCTGAAAAAAGTGACTGGGAGAATAAGGGGGGTATGTGTGTTGGTTAAAAAATTCATTTCGATTTCTCGTGGATGACACGAAGATAATTTCTTCGTGTCAAATGAAAGGGCAATTTCATGGATTTCAAGGGAATAAGGTGGCCAGTCTCATCCAAAAGGGACAGATTTCTCCCGGGTAATTCGGAACCTGAGAACATAAAAACCAGCCCCGAGAAAGTACAGCGAAATTTAGCCATGGCGGAACATCAGGATGTACAGTACACCTGTAAGACGCTTGCATGCAAAATAACTTGGTTAAGGATACATCCCAAAGCTCCGGTGGATATTTTCCATTATTTGAATTTAATACACCTAGAATACATTACTTATTTAAATCGACTAGTTCCGTAAGCTGTGTGTTCTGTTTTCTCGGGATTAGGTTCATATAAAATATGTTAAATAAATTTACAGGGCATCATAAATAAATAAGATGTTACAGCCAGCTTCCGATAAAAGAGAATTTTCACTTTATATAAACGTCAGGCGAAGATCAGCAGTGTCAGTGCTGATCTTCGCCTGACGTATTGCTTGCATATCCATTTCTGGGAAGTTGAACTTCATAAGAAATGATCACACGTGGCTGAATATTAAGCTTTGGATTCTACTACACAATGTGGGCGAAAGAATTATTTCCTATGCCTCTCTGAACTTCCGGATGTAACTATTATATAACAACAGGTAAGGAATCTTGGTTTGCTGCCAAATAATGTTTCCTTTGTTATAAAAAATGCAAAACCGGATTTAGGTACTTCATCCCAATCTCCATATAGTCTCTAATATATTCGCCTATTTGGATTTTTCCCGAGGACTCCAAGCCTACCTAAAACCGTTAAGCAGAGTATATGTAATACAGTCAAGAATTTCCAAGTACAGGTAACCCTCGTATAACGCGGTCTACAACTTGTAGTAACCCTTGTTCAACGCGATTTCGATATAACAGTCTACAAATTTTAGTAACTTTTATCTTTTCATATATTTTTCACTGCGCGACTCAAAAATCAAATTTTATCTTCGTTAAATTTGAGTCTGCTCGTATCGCGCATGTAGTTATAAGTAGCGAAGGGGCAATACCCTTCAGCACGCATGTACGTCAATTGTTTACAGTAAACGAGGACAATTGAATTTGTCTTCGTTTTCTGCCAGGAAAGCACATTAAAAATCATATAAGTGTGTTAATCTCAAGCTGAGCACTTTATTTTCTTATTAGTTACATACAATATGTAATGAGTTTTTTTTTTGTGTGTGTAAAAAATTTATCTTTATAGCCTAGTGGCTATGCGCTTCGCAACCATATGCGTGGGGAAGGAGTGTCCTAGGTTCGATTCCCGTCAACGACGTGAGGAGCTCAAGAATGTTCCTCAGCCATAGCCAAGTTAGTCGGTCTTGGGCGTGGACAGCGGGTTTTTTCCCGTCAGTTTATCTGGGGTTTTTCATCCCGCAAGCAGGCAAACCGAACCCGTGAACAAACACGGATTACAATCATTAGGGGATGCAGGGGATGCAGCAGAAGAGCGGCGAACCAGCAGCATTAATACGCCAGTAACCCCTCATTAAGAGGGGACTCAACCCGTCCTAAGACGGACGAGAGGGATAGATAGAGAGTAATGGCCACTTAGAGGACTTCTGCGATATAGTTGAAAACGAAATTAGTGAATTAATTGATGGGGAAATAGATTTAAATGAGGAACTGATCAATTAATAGATGACGTCAAAGCAAATGGCGGGGAAAGTTCTGCCGAAGATTCTGATGAATCGGTTAAAGAATTCTGTTTAAAGAAATTAGCAGAAGGATTGGACTTGGCAAGAAAGTTATTTTACGGATAATGATCCCTCAATGGAACGCTCCGGAAAATTCACAAGACAATTGGATATTTGTTAAGCTCCATATTACGAACTTAAAAAAATTACAGCATAGTGGTAAGCAAGGTCTTATTACTGACTTCTTGATAACTAAACCAGCCGAAGTATGCAATGAGAATTATGCAAATGATGTCCAAGAGATGTGATGACGACGTCAGGCCAATCGTAAATAAAGAACATCTTCGAAATGTTAGTTTTGAAGACAGTGATGACGATTAAAATATGCACTTTATTTTATTTTGCCTAAAACATTTATGCATTATGTGCAGTGAAGTTTACGTACAATTTATAATTTTTTATAATTTTCTAACTATGTATTTGTTTCATAGTTTATGTTTTCTTAACTTACATGAATTACCTGAATTAAATAAAAATATATTTTTGTTGGGTATGTCATTGTTGTTTATTTAAAAAAAAAAACGATTTCGGAACCTAACCCTACTTTTTCTATGTGATCTGAGTCCTCGCATAACGCGATTTATATAACGCGACATTTCCATGGAACCTAACATCCGCGTTATACGAGGGTTACCTGTATATGTTGTAAATTACTGGCTTCTTTAATGGCAGATAAAGGTGCTTCGGTAATCGTATAATGGTGTATACTGGTGGAGTTTTAGATTGTCTCAAAAACTGGGCTGTTATGTCAGTCATGTTTTGTATAAAGTAACAGCACTTCTCTAGCTAGGATTATCTAATTTTTTTTTATTATTTTTTTTTAATGAAATCACATACAGAAGAGGTCTCAATGCCTATAACAGGACACACTGCCATGTGTAGGCAAGTGATTTAGAGCAGGGATTGGCAACTTGTTTGGGCCTAGAGAACGATTTCAGTAAAAACGGCATTCACCAAAATAATTGAAATACTCGTAAAACAGCGAAATTTATTTTATTTTAAAAGCTTGATTGAAACAAATTACATAAAACAATTATATATCATGATTATACCAAAATAATTTTATTCATATTAATAAAATTAATAATTACAATACTTATTTCATGCGACTTTTACTGCTGAAGTTCTTGAACGAGTTTGTCGGTATTTGGTGAATGCGCTGTAATTTCGTCAAACATGACGAAATACTTATACTGTTCAGTAAGTTTTTCATTTTTGTCAGAAAACGTTTCCTCCCATTAGTATATCGATCTGAAAATCATTCATCCATCCATCCATCTATGCACTGAACATTAACAGCTGCTGTATGGTCACTCAGATGCTCGGTAATGTGCCTCACCAGTCCACGTCAGGTGGTCCTATTGTATGCTTTTCTAGTATGATTTAAATCTCCGAAAATCGAGATCTAAATCAGTCTTCAACTGACTGTACAAGTCAAAATAGACTGTGCAAATGAACAGCCTCATGAGCATGTTCAGAATGCTCATGAGGCTGTTCATGAGCATTCTGTTCACCCTGCCTCGCCTTCTGAACGGTTTAAAACTACTGGAATGCTAAGAATTTGACCCGCCTGCGAAATCTGTACATCTGTTCATGCGGCTCAAAGGTGTATGCATTTGTGACCTCACACCCGGACTATTAACGCGAATGTGAGGCAATGTTTATGCGTCGAAAAGTCCTCTTCATGAATCATTAGAATATTGTGTTTAATTTTGGGAATCACCCGAAGCCTGGAAACAATTAGGGGAGTCTTTAACGGGAATAAATGCAAAAACATAATATAATATCGGTATTATTGCTATTCTGTGGATGTGCACCACACACCCGGAATATTCGTCCCTGATATATATCAGGGGCACTCCCCTAATTGTTTCCTGACTTCGCGTGATTCCTAAAATTAAACACAAAATACTAATGATTCATAAAGAGAACACTTTTCGACGTGTAAAAATCGTCATTCGCGTTAATAGCCCAGATGTGCGATTACAAATACATACACCTTTGAGCAATTTGAACTGACATACAGATGGCGCAGCAGATCAAGTTGTTAGCGTTCCAGTGATTTTAAACCGCCCAGGAGAGGCAAGGTGAGCGCCCAGGCAATGACACCTAGAAATAAATAGCTGTGATTGGTTGTGTAAACCTACCCAATTGAAATTTGTCATTTATCATGAGTTGTGTTTTTGTTTTCTGAGTTTCATCTTTCTTAGGTGGTTGAAGTGTGAAATGACGTGTTTAGGACACCTATTTAGACAAGTAACTTTTTTATAAATAATTTGTAACTTTTTATAAATAATTTATAAAAATCGTCCCTTTTTTTTTTTTTTTGTCAGACTAAATGTGAGAGATTCCTGTATTACATACAGGCACTCTGTTTAGGTACAGATTCCTATACAAATTTCTATATATTTACTATGTTTTCAAAAACTTTCTGTATGCGCACTAGCGTAATTAGTAAAAATATTCGCATAGTACATTAAAGTGCCAACATAACTGCATTTGCGTAATGTTCCCATCATGAAGCCATTAATAATGTGGATGAATACGTGGCATCAACCCTGTTTTTAAATTAATTACTTTCATGAAATAATTAACAAATAAAGCACATAGGCTGCAACTACAAAAATTCTGCCATTTAGCTGATTAATAATAATGAAGATTTAATAACCCATCAAAATAGTACATGAACATGCAACGTCCCAATAACAGGCACACTCCAAGTGCTGTCTGTTCCATTCCAGCAGAGAAAAAAGGCTATTATATAATACAAACGCAAAGTAATTCAAACAGCTGTTAGCTATTTCAGTGTAGCAAAAATTATGAAAATAAATTACTACTAAACCTCCTTTTAATAGAAATTAAAATAATAAAATAAACTCAGTAAATGCATTCAACCTAACTTGCAACAAAAAAAAAAAAAAAAAAAAAAAATATATATATATATATATATATATATATATATATATAGAATTAAACCAAATCAAACATCAAGGTGTAGCAGTCAATTTTGGCAAAAAAAATAAAAATAAAAATAAAAATAAAATAAAAATAAATAAAATAAAATTTGAACAACTGGATCAAAATAATGTGACCTGTTATAATGTTTCCACAGGAAACACCTTTAACAGTTCGGGAGGAAAGGGTTATACACTGAATTATACGTCCATAACGGTGTCATTTAAGGAAATTAACGAAGTATACTATGTATTAATTAGATGGGGGAAAAAATACGTAATACTTCCAACATTTAGGCAAGTCAACTTGCTCTCTTAAAGAGACGAAAAAAAAAAAACTGATAAGTACGACTGAAGCAGAAACAACAAAGGTAAATCTAGTTCTAAAAATCCCCTCCCTCAATGGGAAGGGGTAATGTTCGTGGGTGTTGTAATGAAGTTCTGAGGATCAGTGCTTCTCAGATGTGAGGTTTATACAACCATACATTGTATGTATTTACTGAGGTTAGGATAGTTCCTGAAGTCTGAGGCGGATTCCAAGAACAGTCTTTAAAAATTGCAAAAATATTGGAAGTATTATTAAGTTTCTACTTAATATGTGGTATACGTTGTTCATTTCCTGAAACAACAAAGTTATCTTTATAACAGATCACATTCTGCTGATTTCAGCAAAAGAATAGTCATTCCTTATATCTGTTCCTTATAACAAATATATTCGTTAAACATCACCCGAAGTTCTCAGGGATTATGTGTAAATGCTTATGATTGTAGTGCCCCTGTTTTCAGGACCATCCCGTCATCTTTTCCTTTGATATTCAGTTCTTCACTTTCTTTGTCCATCTGTTATCCTGCTTTCTTTCTATATAATTTTTCCATTTTTGGATACAATCATTCAATGGCTGTATTTAACAATTTTCTGATTTGCGAGTTCCTAATTTTGTTTAATATGATTACATCTTTAATTTTTCTTAACGTTCATCTATGCGGTTTAATTTCTGTAGTTGTTGCACGTGTTAATTCTGATCGGATTACTCTTTTGTGGATTGTTATTCTTCCAGATAAGTCTGTTGAGACATCAAGATATTCCACTAGCTTTTATTGCTTGCTGTTGCACTCCATTCTGTGTGATGCCATAGTTCATTTCTATTCCTAAATATTTTATTTACTAACTTATTCAATTATTGTCCCTCTGATTTCTAATTTATATTTCGTGGTTCCTTGGCGGCTGTCATTGTTTCAGTTTTTTTCTGCTGTATTACTGAGTGTGTATTTATTAATCTTTGTAAGTCATCTTCATTTTCTGATACTAAGATTATATCATCAGCATATTCTCAATTATTCTTATATTTTTCATATTTAATAGGTATTCCACACTTTGCCATTTTGTTTACTTCTTTTATTATTTCATCCATCCCTAAATTAAATAAGATGGGACTTAATGAATCACCTCAGTGGAGTACCGTCGACAGGGTGTAGCATAGAGGCAGCCTGCCTCACGGCGCTGCTTAGTAAGGCCGCTCGTTCAGCCATATTGCGTTAGGCGCCGTCGCTACGCAATTCCTGTTAGCGTAGCAAGTGCGGAAAGAAGTTTTTCCAAGCTTAAACTGGTTAATATTTGCACACAGCAATGACCCAAGAAAGATTGCTTGGTCTAGCAACTATATCGATAGAGGCGGACATAGCTTATAATTCAAATTTAGAAGAGCTTATAAACAGTTTTATTGTGCCATATCCCCGTAGAGCAAACATATAATTAATGTCATTATTTAATCGTTTTGCATTAATGTTTTTCTTGTAATAAAAACAAAATAGCAATTGGAGATTTTCATATATTTTTGTCTTATAATCCATCAGGGGCGATATTTAATTGTTTGCCTAAGGGCGCGATCTAATCTGGTGACGGCCCTGCCTCAGTGAATCGTAAACAACGTAAATCAAGAGTAAAATATTCCAAGACATCCTTACGGATTGCATCGTTCAATCCATTTTGGGAGCATTCAAAAAATACATATTTTTACACAAGGCATAATACTGACGTATTTGTCACTGCTAAACTAGATAATCATAGTAAACTTTAATTAATTCGTCTTCTAGCTATAACCATGCAAGTAGCATAATTTCACAACTTCTATAATCTATTCATAAAAGCCACTCCTCACGTCTACTTTAACCCTTATAATCTAAAAATGAACTTTTATATTTGTTACAACTCTCTTCTTCGTTATCTTATTATGTCTGATATAGAGCCTGATTCAGTTAAACGAAGCAAACTTCTGCTATCTTATATATACCTGATACAATCCCTCTATCTCTAGTGAATGTCTTCTCTGAATACCCTGTATTTCCATGATGGAATACTAAGACAACAGATTTGAAGTCAACAACCTCTACACCAGGGGCGAATGCTAGTCTTGAAATTCACGCTTGCTCTTGTTATCATTCTGGGAGTGAGAGGTGTGAATGAAGTCTGATTAGCGGAATAATGAATTACTGACCATTTAAAACTATATACTGTATTCAGAAATTTATGTGCATTTAATCATACAAATACAACATTTATTTTACAAATAATATTCTATATTTTTCAATTTAGCTACTTGAATACAAATTCTACCCAACGGTTCTTCTTTATGAAGTGGTCAATAACATTGTCATAAAAAGTTTGTTGTAACTTAATTTTCCCAAGCAACACGCACACTTGTAAAAGCTGGGTGAAGCTCACTGGGTATTGCTACTTTGACTGCGTATGGCCTGTGTTTAAGACGACGTAAAGGGAGCGGAAATGGCTATGCACGCGCATGAAACCACAGTGCTGCAGCAAGGACCTAGAAGCTCTCACAACCGAGCAAGCCACGATAGCTTTGACTAGACGAGCAAGCATCGGCCATCGATACACAACGCAAAGCTCAATTATTGCCGAGCAAGCTCAAGACGTCTTCTGTTTACAAAAATAAAAGCCTAAATGGAATGCTTATAAATGCATGCATTTATTAACAGATTACTTCCTTCTCAAGTAATGAGCTTGCGCAGCAAGCATGGAGAATTCACCACTCTACACACAAGTAAACCAGTCGTAAAATTATTTCACACTTAGGCTTATCTTGAGTATAGGATTTAAAACAAAAATATCAAGTACAATACATATTATAATTAAATATTTTCTCAACCTCCTTCAAAAAACTTAGTGATAAAGCTTGATATAGAGCCTGATCCAATACTGGCCTGACTACAGACTTGTATAATAGTATCCTCACTCCCTTTCTCTTAATTAAGCCTACAATCTGCTGAGCTTTGTTAGTTTTCTTAATGTGTTTTCTGCATATAAATCCCTTATCAACCAGAATACCCAAATCTTTGTATTCGTTAATTTTCATTTCTAAATCCAGTCCATTCAGCCTATTCATCTAATATCATCTTCATATCAAAACATATACGGTATTTTTCGGACCATAAGACGCACCTTTTTACATAGAAAAATCGATTTAAAATTGGTAACATTAAAATACGAATCTTTACACTGTACCGAAGCTTAACGTTAGCGAAGTTCAATTACTGGCGCAATATGTTAATAAAATTAGTAAGTACGCCACTGAAGGTAGGTACCTAAGTTATCTCGCTGCATGTGGGTGACGCTCTAAATCGGTGATTATATCTAATCACCGATTTAGAGCGTCAATAGTCATTAGTGTGTGAACATATGCGCTTTTGTACGGTTTATTTGAATTAATTTTTATAAGTCATTAAAATGCTTATTTATCTTAAAATTAGAAAAAAATGAGTGTAAAACAAAAAAAGACTTTTATATAACGTGAGTTATAAATTAAATGTGATAAATTATGCAAAACAATATGGAAACAGAGCAGCAGAAAGACATTTTGGTCCACCACAACAGAAAAAATGGTTCGTGAGTGGAGAAAACAAGAGGAACAATTAAAACTGCTATGTAAACACAAGAAAACATTCTGTTCACACCTAGAAAAATGACCAGAATTACAAGTACAAATGAAAAATTGGGTAACAAATCATCAAAACATGGGAATATCTGTTTCTACGAAAATGATAATTTTTTTAAGTGAAACGATGGGCAACTGCTAATGGAATTTTAGATTTTACCGGATCACCGTCTTGGTGCTTCAGATTTATGAAAAGACACGGGTTATGCATGCGTACAAAAACCACTCTAGCCCAAAAAATGCGCTGACTATGAAGCTAAAATTATAGAAGTCCATAGATTTGTCATATCAGCGAGAAGGAAATTTAACTTTGAGCTTAATCAAATTGCGAACATGGATGAAGTGAGTCTAACTTTTGAATCTATGTTAATCTTCAAGAGAAAAACGTTACGAGAGATGAAATTCCTCGTGGCATTACTATCCACGATCAAGATAAAGGCTGGATGGACGAAACAGGAATGAAATTATGGATACAAAAGATATGGGCAAAACGTCCAGGTGCGTTGTTTAAAAAGCCTGCGATGTTAGTGTGGGATCAATTCAGAGCGCATAAAACAGAATCAACCATGAAGTTTCTAAAAGAAATGAATACAGAATTAGCTCATTCCTGGAGGCCTTAGAAGTCAATTACAACCCTTGGATGAATCTATTAATAAACCATCCAAAAATTTTATGCGGGAAGAGTGGAACAAATGGATGGCAAAGCCAAATCACGATGTTACAGCAACAGGACGTATGAAACGGCCAACAATTTCAGAAGTATGTACCTGGGTGAAAGATTCATAGGAAGCTTTCGTCTGAACTCCTTCAAAAACTGCGTCAAGATGACGCAGTTTTTGAAGGAGTTCAGACGAAAGTAATACGAAGGGTGACATTAACGAGACGAGTGATAGTACCGAGAGTGAAGATTAACTGAATATTGCTAATACAAATGATTGTAACAATAAATAAAAATTAAGTAAGAATTTGTAAATATCTTTATATAATAAAATATTTTTTTCTAAAAATCGTCTCATAAATTTGGGGTGCGTCTTATCGTCCGAAAAATACGATAATTTAACATGAACAGCTATACCTGCATATATTCATGTTAAATTTTGAATCCTACCTCCTGTCAACTCTTCCAATATTTTAAGTTATCAGCCAGTAAAGAACTTAGGTCATCCAAATATTTCACTACTCTACCCATCAGTAATGATGATGTAATGGGAAAAATTTTATTAACATATGTTTATTACATGCATAAATGATTTACCTAAATCATTTATGCATATATATTAAACAACAAGAATCCTAATACCAAACCCTGTAGTACCCCACACCTAACAACCTGACTCACTGAACACCTCCCTCTATACACTACTTCCTGTCGCCTAATTTCTTATCTCTTCAATAGCTATCTGAAATATTTTAATAGCATTCTGCAAAGAATGCTATTAAAGACTGTGCTGAAATGTAAATGTCCTTTTTAAAATAGGAATGTTAAATAGACAATAAATAAAAGATGGAGACCTTGAATACAAATAAATCTTTATTGGTAGAATTTGCCTGGGTATCACAATCTGTGTAAGTATAACAAAAGGAAAACAATATAGCGTGCGTGCGTGCGTGCACGCACGCACGCACGCACACACACACACACACACACACACAAAAAAAAAATCAAAGCATCACAACAGCTTTGGTAAGGTGACAAACGGTCAATACATTCTGAGTTAAAAATTCCATAGGAAAGATCAGCAGAACGAAAAGTGATTGAACAAGTGATCTATTGGACATGTTCAAAGTTAGGATGATGTAACAATGTTTCACAGCTTTCTTTATGAAACATTTTCACAAGACATCTACTCTCATGCAGAGTTTGTGTTTTTACAAAAGACCCTGTCATTAGCTGAATTCAGTGTGAGGACCATATCAATATCACAACTCTGAACAATCTGGCTTTGCAGAACTGTTACTAAATACAGGATTCATTGGAAAAACAAAAATTCTATATAACAGTATATTCCTTATTGCAGTGTTTCCCAAATTGTGATATGCATACCCCCCCCCACCCCCGAGGAGTACACGAAAGTTTTTAGGGGATATGAGGTACTTTTAAAAAAAAAAAATGTTAGTTACTTTTTTTCTTTAACTTTTATATTTTTGTCTCAATATTGTCACAGATAAGTGCAGGTCTACCCTATAATTAATTTTCCAATAACTAAAAAAAAAAAAAAAATCTAAAGGAAGTTTTAAACAAATATGTTTCTTGGCACATACTGATCGACTTAGGGCCACATCTGATTGATGGCACAACTGCATTCCAACCACGTGGTTCAAACTGTCCGCATTAAAAGTTAATATTCAATTAGTTTGAATCATGGTCACACTCTCTGCTAAATTTCATTAAACTTTTTTTAATTACTGAAAATTTAAATTTCAAAATTTTCTTTCTATATGTATATTGGATCTGCATAATGAAAAAGTATATAATATTTAAAAAATTGTTCCACTATTTACAATTCATTATAACACATATATTAAAAAATAAATACTTCATAATCATTTGCATTTGAATGAAATGTTATAACTGCTTCTGCCTGAAAGGTATGTGAATGTTAATAAAATTTTAAAAGGGATACACACACACATACTGAAAGTTTAGAAAACGCTGCCTTATGGATAGGCTTTATAAAGAAAACAGAAAAAACATTATTTCATCATCCTAACTTGAACATAGAGGCAACTGATGTGAAGTCATCAGCCTCTATATACAAGTAGCCCAGTCATGAAGTGACTTAACATGCAAACTCTGTTTGCTTGCACTTGGTAGAGGATGAAACGAAGCATATAATTTCTTGGCATCTTTAATTTATAGCATAACCAAGTGAAAAACTTTCAATATTTAAAAATAAATTCCTTCTTCTGCATTATTGTCATAAATTAAATCTCGTCTCTCAAGCTGTGTTTTCACTTAAAACTGACTGGTCTGCATATGAAACACTTGCAAAATACTTATGAAATTCTTTTGCAACCATGGTTGGCTCATTCAGAATTCTTCCAGAAGTACTGGTTACACTTATTTCATTGCTATTATACTTATCCCTTTTTACATATCTATAAAAGCTTTTCTATAAACCATAACATACCTAAGCAGTTATAATTCAAATTTTACTTTACAATCTTTAATTCAATCAATGCTAGTTGTTTCTTACATATTCTTTCCATAGCTTTTTCTTATAATATATTTCTTTAAGAACCTGATTATTCATCCAGCTGCTATCCATGCTTATTATCAATATCTGCCAGGGATACTTAACATTAAATTATGCAAGATGTCTCTCAGTACTAACAACTTTGCATTTAATGTCTCTTACATTAAATAATGCTTACCTGTTAATACTTCAGTTTTCTTTTCATACCCTCAAAGTTCGATTTTTAACAAATTCAACCCACAATGCTGTCTAATTATCATTTCCTCCCTTAGTCATAATTCTCCTTCTGAGATAAAAATTATAGTTATCATAGATGGATTCTAAGTCATTACAGGTATCCCTTGCTTAACGCAGATTTGATTATCGCGGCGAAAATAATTGCGGCAATCCCTTGATATACGCGGCATGAGTTTTGATTAATGCGCCTTTAAATTTACCACACAAAATCATGCTCACGCCACGAGGTCATCCAAATTCTCTTAATGATTTGTGTGAGAATGTGAAAGTTTTATTTTTCCCACCAAATACATCATCATTGTTACAACCTATGGAAATGGGAGTCATTGCAACTTTCAAAGCCTATTTTCTTAAAAAGACATTCTCAAAGATGTCTTTTTAAGAAAATGAATTACACAATCACTCACAATATCATCCTGCAAGTGGGAACAAATTGATCTAAAACTACAGTTTTAGACCATTTCTTACTGCAGATAAACATACACCTCAGAATTTGTCATTTTCCTTACAAAACTTGATATAAATCTTTTATTCTAGCCCAAAGCAAACATACTTGAATAACATTCTTGTGATGCCAACTGCACAATCTCTCTCTCATGATGAAATCACCTACAGATTTTAATACTAGCACTTAAATCAGAATCTGTGTTTAACATATAAAACAAGAAATCCTGACTATTAAAATCCTCTTTTACATCAAATTCATCCACTAAAAGCCAACTACTTTCACCTAAATGTTCACTAGTAGTATCTTTCCAACAATATGCCACTTTCAATTCCAGAATATTTATGCTTCACTAAATCTCCTACCAAATTTTTAAATTTTCTAAATGACTCAGCCACTGTTTCTCTTAATCTGAAGCAGTATTCTGCAGCGAAATAATTTACACATTTAAGTGAATATTCCATTAACTTATTTGACAGATGGATAACCTTTAGCGACTTCCCTTAAAGCTGAGGCTTAATACACTACATTATTCCAGACGAGATCTATTAGTATTTGCATTAATTCAGCTAATTCTAAACAATACTTATAATAAAAAAAGTCTAAAATTACCTTCATCACTTCCTTCACACTTTATGCAATCAGCATAATGCACGAAACAAAAATTCTATTTCTCCAAGTTAACTTGCCTCCACATTTTTTTTTTATCCATGCAAATAAAAATAACAGACTAGCCCAATATAATGCTGCACTACTTAACAGAACTATCTGCCAGCTAAATTTATTCTATACTAATTCTCCTTTATATGTAATTCAGCAAAGTTGAACAATTAAGGAATAATACACTGAATAAATATTATGACCCTCAAAGAACTTGATTACTCTGATTCCACAAGGTGTTAAACATCCTGCACGTGTAACTTGACCCATGTCCGTTGCAACAACTGACAGAGTTGTCAGTTGTTACAACGGACATGGTCCTCTTCCATGCTCATTCCATGGAAGAGGATCAGCAGTTCTCACACCACATCCCACACATGTTCAATAGGGTTAGTCAGGGGAGTTTTGGGGCCAAAGCAATGTGGCGAATTCATTGTTGTGTTCCTCCAACCACTCAGTAGTTGTATGAGCCTGATGACAAGGTGCACTGTCCTATTGAAAGATGGCACTGTGGTCTGGGTAGACCTCCTGCAGATATGGATGGAGATGTTTAACAGATTCCTGTAGCATTCACCATTCTGTGTTTGTGGGATGATAACTAATGGATCCAGGGGGGGGGGGTGCCAGGAAAAAGCTGCCAACCATAACACCACCTCCACTAGCCTGTTGAACCCCAACAGTACAACCAAGGGATAGGGCTTCGTGCTGTTTACGTCAAATGCAAACCCTGCCATCAGCATGGTGCTGCAGGAAACAGGAGTCATCACTCCAGATGACCTTCTTCTATCTGTAGAGGGGTCCATTGCTGACATTCCTTTACCCATGTGAAGTGTTGTTTGCGATGCCTGGCTGTCATCATGGGTACTCTAGTTGGTCTCTGGAACCACAGGCAAAGCAAGTTACAGCGCATGATGCATGTGGAAATGAGTCACTCTGCCCAGCTATTGTAATGGTGGGTGAGTTGTGTCATTGTTGCACGTCGTTGCTGAGATACCAGCCGTGACATCCAATGCTCACCTTTAGGATCAACAATGCATGACTGACCAATGTGAATCCTCCTATTGGATGCATGTTCACACGGTTAATCCGGTTCTGACAGTACATAGTATTGGCTTATGTCACCACATTTCCCCATTACTAGCAAACATTTACTGATTATGTAGAGAGGATTGGGGTGCCCATTTATAGTAGCCACATGTGACGTTGATATCACATGGTACTTCGTTATCATGCCAAATATGTAAATTTGGGGGGGGGGGGTCCTAATATCCTAATGCAAAGCTAAATCAGTGTCAAAGAACAGAAATTGACACAATATCCTTATCGGGATACCATAAAGTTCAATTGCCATTTGAGTAGGGGGCAACTTTTCAGCATTTAGCCCTTTCAAAGTTTGATTTATTTTATTTATTATTATTATTTTATTTTATTTTTTTTGTTAAAAAATGACGCAGAGTGTAAAGCTAAGGTTTAACTGCTTTGGCATACTGTTGGAGAAACCAAAGCTTGGATAGAGTTATGGATTGAGGGAAGGGGAGAGATAAAGGTCCTCAAATTCCAGGAAGGATTACTTCAGTTATTTAATCAAAGAAGATGCTTGGATCAGGTGAACAGAAATAGTAATAACACCATGGAAAAGAAGCAGAGAATTAAGGCGATCATCCCATATTGGTATTGCTGATTTTGTCAGAAGGGGAGGGGAAAGACATTGGTAATACAATCTGGCCAATTTGGGTAACAGAATAATAAGATTGGCCAATCTTATTATTGAACCAGATTTTAAAAAAGAAATAAAAGAAAAATTAAATGGTTTATTCATTAAAATATAGAAAAATTAAATTCAAATAAGAAATATTATCTTTGCTATCAATGAAACATTCTTTAATTCTTTTGCATAATTTAAGTGATATCATGAAAAGATATTTAACATTACTAAGTATTTGGTTGCAGTTAGTGTAATATGTATGCGTTGTTTCCACACACACACACACTTCATTTATATAAAGCATACTTAAATCTGATAACTTTTCAACTATAGGAATCCTATAAAACTTCATTCATCTCTTCATTTACAGGGAATTATAGTTAAAAAAGTATATACCTATATGGTGGTGAGGAACCACTTAATCATTTATCACAGCAAGGTCACGATAAATAAACAGGTGAAGTGCCACTTATTCCAGTAGATAGTGATAAGCTCAGAGTCAACTAAAGACTAACTCTTCAACTATCTCTACTAGCATGGCTACTGTTAACTGTACACTGACATCAGTGGAAACTGCTGTTAAAGTTCCAGCCAAAAGTAATAAAATCTTTGACAAAAATCAAATTGGAATTATTTTAAAGGTAATATTTATGAGTTTAGATGAACAGCAATTTTTGTATATGCTACAACAAACACACTTAATCATGGAAAAAATATCATTTCAGATGCATTCAAAACATTTATCAACATAGTGTTGAAAAATAATAAATCTATTAAATAATTAATAGGTATCTTCACAAGGGTAACCAAATTGGATATCAGACCCCATGTCTGATAGTTATATCTCACCTAAATATTTTTATTACAAAAACTTCCAAAAACCTTATCAGTGCTCTATATTTGTCAGCACAAATTCCAAAGACACTTTCAGGTTATGTCAAATTGTAAAAGAAATAAAATGGGCTTTCAATTAAACAACTTCAGCTCAGCTCGAATCATTGTTCACAAATTCCAGAAAAATGCATAATAAGATAAAAACACTTCTTAGGATAAGCAACAGTATGGAGGGGTAGCACCATAGTATCGATGTCAGCCGCTGATCTCAGGATCAGGATGTTGGGCTCTGGTCCTCATATACACTCAACTCTCACTTATGGCTCAAAGAAGTTGGTAGTGCACACCAGCGGCCACACCCCGGTAAACCGCCTTGACTGGCGGACTAAACTAAGTGAGGGTATCAGCAATATAGAATGCTGTAAATAGGGAATGTTACCCTTTATGTGCACAAAGTCTGGAATGGCCAAGATGGCAGAAGAATCAACACTGACTGATCAAGGGCATGACAGCAAGATGTGTGGCACATCGAGGGCACACTCCTGACATCCAAGGAACTTGTGGCCAGCCGTCGTGGAAGAGATTGGAGCCTCACCACATATTTATTCATTGTCAACCATGAAACACACCATGTCACAATATGAAGTTAGAGATGTGGTTGAGACCCCTGCAACCATCAGCTCTTATAGCTACAGGGAAGAAGAGCTTGAAACCGGGAATTGTAAGACAAGAACTACTAAGGTAGTGTATGAAGATAATATCCCAAACCCTCCAGGGAGGATTATTCTCAGATGTCCCTTGTCTGAAAACCAGGAGCAATCTCTTGAAAATAGTAACATGGAAGGTCAGAACACTCTACGAGGCAGGCAAATTAGATAACCTACTCCAAGAATTAGAAGTGATGAAGGCCGATATTGCAAGTATCAGTGAAGTGAGGTGGACAGATACAGGCATAATAAGAAGAAAAAATCACACTATAATCTACTCTGGCAGTGACTTACACTTTAATGGAGTAGTGCTTGTCCTAAGTAATAGAATTGCAAAATCTCTACAGGGATATTGGCCCATAAATGACAGAATCATAACGGCCAAAATAACTGCACAACCATTCCACCTGTATATTATCCAAGCATATGCACCAACCCAAGATCACCCAGATGAAGAGTTGGAACAATTTTATGAAGACATCCAAACTGCAATCTCCATTGCTAAGTCAGATGATGTTATTATAATGATGGGTGACCTAAATGCAAAAGTGGACTCAGAAAAAATCTCATTTTGCATGGAAAACCAAGGGCTTGGAATCAGAAATGAAAGAGGTGAAAGATTAATTCAATTCTGTGAAACCAATGACCTAATAATTGCCAACACACTGTTTAAACATCCTCCCAGAAGACTATATACTGTACCTGGAAAAGCCCTGGGGACATCTATAGAAACCAAATTGACTATATAATAATAAGCAAAAGATTCTGAAATGCAATAACACAAACAAAAACATATCCTGGAGCAGACATAGGATCGGACCACAACCCAGTGATTGCAAAAATAAAACTTAAGATACCAAGCCAACCATTTATAAGAGAAACTTATAATTCAGACTCACTTAACAACCAAGAAGTTAAAGTCTGCTTTATAAAAGAATTCACAAAATCCCTTAACAAGTCTGACACCACAACTCACACAGAAAATAGAAATTAACATGAACTGGCAAACATTCAAGAATAGCATCAATGAAGCAGCCAAAAATATACTCCCACAATTAAAAAGGAAAAGGAATAAACCTTGGATGAATGAAAAAATACTGACGTTGATGGAACAAAGAAAAAAGTTAAAGAACAAACCTGAATATAAAAGCATGAATAAAGAAATAAAAAAAGAATGCAGGAAAGCCAAAGAGGAATGGATTAAATATAAATGTATAAATATAGAAAACCTTGATAGAAAACACAGAAGTAGAGAAATGCATGAAAAGATCAGAGAAATGACAAGCATGACAAATACAGCAAACCATGCAAGTGTCATTAGAGACTCAAGAGACCATATTCTAATGGATAAAAAAGAAATCATGGAAAGATGGATTGAATACACAAGGAAATTATATGAACAACAAAGAAATGATATTCCTGAACAGACTGATTTCGAAGGACCATCCATTTTACTCTGTGAAGTTGAAAATGCCATCAGAAAACTAAAACCACATAAAGCTGCAGGAATAGATAACATCTTGGCAGAATGGTTGAGGGCTCTCGATGAAGGAGGACTGAAATTTCTAACAAAATTATGCAATAAAATATACGAGACTGGATTTCTACCCAAAGATATTAATCACTCAATTTTCGTTCCAATTCCCAAAAAAACAAAAGCTACAAGATGTGAAGAGTTCAGGACAATCAGCCTCATCAGTCAAGTATCAAAAGTCCTCCTATACGTTATTCTTGAAAGAAATAAAAGAAAAATAAACATAAAAATAAATGATACACAAAGTGGCTTCAAGGAAAACAAGAGAAGGTATTTTCAACATCAGAACCATAATAGAAAGATATCTAGAAAAACAAAAAGATGTGTACCTCTGCTTCATAGATTACAAAAAGGCATTCGACAATGTCCAACATGAACAATTAATTGAAATCCTTCCAAAAATAGGCATGGGTGGAAAAGACATTAGGCTATTAACTAATATTTACTGGGAACAGACTGCATCTTTGAGAATAAACAGAGAGACCTCAGAAGAATTCCCAGTTCAGAAAGGTGTGAGACGAGGCTGTGTCTTTTCTCCGATTCTCTTTACCCTGTACACAGAAGAAATATTTAATAAAATTAGTAACCTCAAAGGAATCACTGTAGGGGGCAGAAATATTAATAACCTAAGATATGCAGATGACAAGGTTCTTCTAGCTGAAAACAAATATGACCTCAAAACTCTTATAGATGAAACCCTCAAGTATAGCGAACAGTATGGCCTCAGTTTCAACTTTAAAAAGACAAAAATCATGATAATTTCAAGAGAAAAGAAAATACCAAAAATATGCATCAATATAACAGGAAATAAATTAGAACAGGTGCAAAAATACATATACCTCGGACACTTGATCACAGAGAATGGCAAAAGACAGAAGATGAAATTAGAAAAAGGATTGAAATTGCAAGGTCAACTTTCAACAGGATGAAAAATCTACTAACATCTAGAGAAATAAATCTGAAAACAAGACTAAGAATCTCCAAATGCTACATATGGTACATTATATGGAGTAGAGACATGGACACTCTCCAATCTGAGTGTGAAAAAACGAGGCCTTTGAAATGTGGATGCTGCAAAGAATTATGAGAATACCATGGAAAGCCAAAAAGACAAATGAAGAGGGACTAGAGATGGTAGGTGTAAACAGGAGCCTGATGAAAGAAATTAAAAAGAGAAAAGTCATATTCTGATATTTTGGACATATTCTGAGACATAACTGCCTACAGAGGACACTTCTCGAAGGAACTGTTGAGGGAAAGAGAGGAAGACAAAGACTGGAGTGGATGAAAAATATAGACGACTGGACCTATCTCTCATATGAGGAATGCAGCAGAGAGGTGCAGAATAGGACATGATGGAGACACATGGTAGTCAATCTCCTGGAGAGAGAAGACACCTGACAGGACAGGATGCTACCGAACACATGACACTAAAGTGGTATAGATTCTTCTACCTCTTTTTGTGTGAAAATGATATAAAATTATATATTTGTGATGCCATACAATGCAGTGGGAGTATCTCATATATCTCAATGACAAAATGAAAGTGGTTTCAGTAGGCCTCAATGAAAGCTGTAAAGGGAATCCAAGTATAACCTCTGTCAAAAGGTACACTTGTCTTTTGTTCTAGTAGATAAGTGTCTTGAACTCCAACCAACAATATGTGGGTTTGAATCTCACTGTGGCGAGGACATTTGGAAGTATTTAGGTGAAATTAGATGTCTGCTTGCTGTGATTAACTGGCACAAAGAATAACATCTCAGTAAATGAACCTCAAGATCACTGAGCAAAGGAAGACAAGATTGTTTCATATATGCCTACAAAAAATCATCTAAACTGCTTCTTTATGTTGCTGTTATAACATTTCATAAGTTAATATTAACATGCCACACACACATAGATGGTACTTTAATAAAGAACATGCAAAAAAAAAATGTTTATGACCTTTCCCTTTTTCAAGAAAATATGTTAAAATGATAACTCAATTACAAAATTCAATAATAAAAAAAAATGCAACAAATACACAAAAATTATTCAAAAAAAAAAAAAATTACAAGAATGAAATCTTGGAAATTCAATCACAAACCCTGAAGAAAATTGCTTCAGCCAGAAAGCATTATGCTGAAGCTGTCAGCAAGAATAGAAAAATCAGAATACTATAATGGACTCAGAAAGTCAAGAGACATTCAAAGAAAAGAAGAAAGATTTGTTGTTTTAAGGATACGTGCGACATAAGACTGAATGATATAATCACGTAATCACAAGAAAGATATTTATTTAACCAAATATTTCGGTCTGGAAATAGCAGACCATCGTCGGTGGTATTACAAGAACAGTTTAAAAAATATACAAGCTAGAATACTAACAATAGATCGTTGAAATTAGAACATGCCGCGTGATGTTATATCACTAAGTATGAAACGAAATATTTTGAAGTAGAAACATGATTGAATTTGCTATTAAAAAAAAAAAAAAAAAAAAAAAAAAAAAAAAAAAAATTAATGAGTAACCTTGGTTAGGCTTTCCCAGATTTTTGATATAGATATGCAGTCATTACGATTCAGGTTGGGATGATGGAGCAAGGCCTCCACGCTTTCCTTGAACAAACGTTCGAACCTATAACGGGATCTATGTAAGAGGCGCGTTTTGGACCAAAGGATGCTGTGGTCAGTTTCAATCCCGTGTTGAGCCAAACCAGACTTTTCAGGTTTATTGTGAAGAATGGATGATTGATGTTCTTGGATTCTTTTTTCAAGAGAACGTCCAGTCTGTCCAAAGTAAGAGAGATCACAGTTGCAAGGAATTTGATAAACTCCAGGAAGAGATAAAGTTGAGCGTTTGTCTTTAGGAGAAGGAAAATGAGAAGACAATTTGTTAATAGGAGAATACGTAGCTGTTAAATCATATTTCTTCAAAATTCTTGCGATAGGTTCTGAAATACCGGAGATATAAGGAATAGGTACTCGACGTATTGAATCTTTGTTGTTTTGTGGAGGATTATAAGATGTAAGAAGACGTTGAATACTTTTTTCAGAAAAGCCATTGAGTTTCATGTGTTGCTGGATAGTAGAAAGTTCTTTCTGTAGATAATCAAAAGTAGAACAATTAGTTTTGGCTCTTTTGATGAGACATTTTATAATTCCTGTTTTATGACATGGATGATGGGCTGATTCTTTCAGAATATAACGACCTGTGAATGTTGGTTTCCTGTATACTGTAGTTGTAAGAATATTTGAAGATGATCGGATGAGGAGAACGTCTAAAAAAGATAACTGGTTGTTTTCTTCTAATTCCATAGTAAACTTTATGCGATGATGTAAGGAATTAATACTGTTTAAAAAGGAAGATAAAGTGTTTTTACTGTGAGGCCAAATAGCAAATATGTCATCTATATATCTTACCCAAAAAGATGGTAGAGGGAAACTAGATGTGAAGAGGACTTTTTCTAAATGTTCCAAATAAAAGTTGGCTAAAGCTGGAGAAAGAGGACTTCCCATGGCTGTTCCTTCTACTTGGCTATAAAATTTGTTTTGACATATGAAATAACCAGAATGTATAACGAAATCGAATAGTTTTATAATATCTTGAGGAAAGATGTCAGCAAGTAGTTTTAAAGTTTCCTTAAGAGGTACATTGGTGTATAAAGATTCTATATCAAAACTAACCATAAGATCTGTAGGTTGTAATGAGACATCTTTTAATTTTTCTAAGAAATCTGAGGAGTTTTTTAAAAAAGAACTCGAGTTGCCAATGTAAGATTTCAGTAATTTAGCTAGATATTTGGCTATACGGTAAGTAGGAGAATCAATGCAATCTACTATTGGACGAAGAGGATAGTCAATCTTATGGATTTTTGGAAGGCCATAAAATCTAGGAGGTCTTGCAAAATGAGTTTTAAGTCTTTCAATTGTGTCTTTATCCAAACTGATGACTTCATCAAGGAGAGAATTTAATTTCTTTAGTTGTCTGTTGGTTGGATTATAATCAATTTCTTGATATGTGGAGCGATCTCGAAGCAAAAGAGAAAGTTTTCTTCTGTAATTTGCTGAGTCCATAACTACTGTTGCTTTTCCCTTGTCAGCTTTAGTGATAATGAGGTGATTATTTTTTCTCAAGGACTGTAAAGATTTCATTTCAGAAGGAAAGCGTGGAGGCCTTGCTCCATCATCCCAACCTGAATCGTAATGACTGCATATCTATATCAAAAATCTGGGAAAGCCTAATCAAGATTACTCATTAATTTTTTTTTTTTTTTTTTTTTTTTTTTTTTTTTAATAGCAAATTCAATCATGTTTCTACTTCAAAATATTTCGTTTCATACTTAGTGATATAACATCACGCGGCATGTTCTAATTTCAACGATCTATTGTTAGTATTCTAGCTTGTATATTTTTTAAACTGTTCTTGTAATACCACCGACGATGGTCTGCTATTTCCAGACCGAAATATTTGGTTAAATAAATATCTTTCTTGTGATTACGTGATTATATCATTCAGTCTTATGTCGCAAGTATCCTTAAAACAACAAATTCTTATCCTTCACGGGGAAAATGCTACCAAAATAACTGGTAAATTAGGAAAACTTTCAGTTATACAAGGTAGGTTACGAGCAAAGATTAATTTCTTAAAAAAGTGCCGCGACAACAAGATTATTCCCAATTTCGCTAGGATTAAAGAAACAATAAAATCTCCTGGAGCTCATAATATTTACCGGAACACAAGTTTATCTCTAATCCGTAATCAACTTAAAGCTGCTAAACGTGATCTTGCTATTCACAGTCATCAGACTTCTGATTTACGCACCTATATATCCACAAATTTGGATCCACATCTTTCTCACATAGTTCTAAATGTAGCTAAACGTTCTACTCAACGTGCTTATAATAAACTAAGTCAACATCTTAACCGTAAATATGAGGCTCTTTCGTCTAAACAATCCAAGCCATTCATAACTCCAGATAATTGGATTGTAAATATATCCGGACGTCCTTTGACTAAAAGCGAAACCCTCATCCTTTCAAAAGGACATGATTTTTCTATTGTTCCAAATAAAATACCATATCTAGATTTCCTAGTTAACATTGAAAGGAATCTTAATCATCTAACCAGCGATAAAGCTAATGCTCTTCGCCTAGAAGTCGCTTCTTCTCTACTTAAGGCTAAACTTCCTCCTTCTAACATATCTCCTTCTGAAATGAAATCTTTACAGTCCTTGAGAAAAAATAATCACCTCATTATCACTAAAGCTGACAAGGGAAAAGCAACAGTAGTTATGGACTCAGCAAATTACAGAAGAAAACTTTCTCTTTTGCTTCGAGATCGCTCCACATATCAAGAAATTGATTATAATCCAACCAACAGACAACTAAAGAAATTAAATTCTCTCCTTGATGAAGTCATCAGTTTGGATAAAGACACAATTGAAAGACTTAAAACTCATTTTGCAAGACCTCCTAGATTTTATGGCCTTCCAAAAATCCATAAGATTGACTATCCTCTTCGTCCAATAGTAGATTGCATTGATTCTCCTACTTACCGTATAGCCAAATATCTAGCTAAATTACTGAAATCTTACATTGGCAACTCGAGTTCTTTTTTTAAAAACTCCTCAGATTTCTTAGAAAAATTAAAAGATGTCTCATTACAACCTACAGATCTTATGGTTAGTTTTGATATAGAATCTTTATACACCAATGTACCTCTTAAGGAAATTTTAAAACTACTTGCTGACATCTTTCCTCAAGATATTATAAAACTATTCGATTTCGTTATACATTCTGGTTATTTCATATGTCAAAACAAATTTTATAGCCAAGTAGAAGGAACAGCCATGGGAAGTCCTCTTTCTCCAGCTTTAGCCAACTTTTATTTGGAACATTTAGAAAAAGTCCTCTTCACATCTAGTTTCCCTCTACCATCTTTTTGGGTAAGATATATAGATGACATATTTGCTATTTGGCCTCACAGTAAAAACACTTTATCTTCCTTTTTAAACAGTATTAATTCCTTACATCATCGCATAAAGTTTACTATGGAATTAGAAGAAAACAACCAGTTATCTTTTTTAGACGTTCTCCTCATCCGATCATCTTCAAATATTCTTACAACTACAGTATACAGGAAACCAACATTCACAGGTCGTTATATTCTGAAAGAATCAGCCCATCATCCATGTCATAAAACAGGAATTATAAAATGTCTCATCAAAAGAGCCAAAACTAATTGTTCTACTTTTGATTATCTACAGAAAGAACTTTCTACTATCCAGCAACACATGAAACTCAATGGCTTTTCTGAAAAAAGTATTCAACGTCTTCTTACATCTTATAATCCTCCACAAAACAACAAAGATTCAATACGTCGAGTACCTATTCCTTATATCTCCGGTATTTCAGAACCTATCGCAAGAATTTTGAAGAAATATGATTTAACAGCTACGTATTCTCCTATTAACAAATTGTCTTCTCATTTTCCTTCTCCTAAAGACAAACGCTCAACTTTATCTCTTCCTGGAGTTTATCAAATTCCTTGCAACTGTGATCTCTCTTACTTTGGACAGACTGGACGTTCTCTTGAAAAAAGAATCCAAGAACATCAATCATCCATTCTTCACAATAAACCTGAAAAGTCTGGTTTGGCTCAACACAGGATTGAAACTGACCACAGCATCCTTTGGTCCAAAACGCGCCTCTTACATAGATCCCGTTATAGGTTCGAACGTTTGTTCAAGGAAAGCGTGGAGGCCTTGCTCCATCATCCCAACCTGAATCGTAATGACTGCATATCTATATCAAAAATCTGGGAAAGCCTAATCAAGATTACTCAATTTTTTTTTTTTTTTTTTTTTTTTTTTTTTTTAATAGCAAATTCAATCATGTTTCTACTTCAAAATATTTCGTTTCATACTTAGTGATATAACATCACGCGGCATGTTCTAATTTCAACGATCTATTGTTAGTATTCTAGCTTGTATATTTTTTAAACTGTTCTTGTAATACCACCGACGATGGTCTGCTATTTCCAGACCGAAATATTTGGTTAAATAAATATCTTTCTTGTGATTACGTGATTATATCATTCAGAAGAAAGATTATCAAAAGTTCCTGGTAAGTTAGCATGTGCTCTGAGAAAATACAAAGAAAAATGTAAGAAGAAAATGAAGCTGTGTAAAACTAGCTAAACAAACATCATGGGAAGAAGTTTGTAATAATAAAAAAATAAATAAATAAACATCAGGTAAATTATTCTGGAGGCTAATGAAAAAGCTTAGAAATGGAAGAAACTGTAGAGCAAAAGGAATCAGAGATTATGGAGACATGAAAACAGAAGATTAAAGATATATTAGATATCTGCAGTAATTACTTTGAAACAATGCTAAATAAAACATGCAGTGACAGAACGGTTGTAGAAAGCATTCAAAAAAGGAAAGCAATCAGGAGTATATGCATCAATACTTGACAGAAAAAAGCCATCGAAAACCTAAAATGTGGAGTACATAGTTGACCATAAATGCTCAAACTGGGATATAAAACTTTTACAGTGGCTATAAGGCCTGATCAGACAGCCGACTTCCACTAGATTGGAGTAGAGCTCTCAATAATACTTATCCACAAAAATTTAAAAAAAACAATGTGAGAATTACAGAGGAATTCCTCTACTAATTGATCCTGGTAAAATTTATGCAAGCATATCTGAGAAAAGCCTAAGAAAAATTGTGGAAGGGAAAAGAGAAGAGCAAGCTAGGTTCAGGCCAAACAGAATTTGTCAATATCAGATTTTCACTTTAAAACAAATAATTAAGAAACCATGGAATATAAGGATTTTACAAATTCAGTACAAGTCTCTAGGATACCATAACTGAATTGAATAAATGCTGTAATAATTTTGATATGAATGTCAGCAATAAAAGGACTATGAAAGTAGAAATACAGAAAACATCAAATGGATTCTGAAAGGAAGACATATAGAACAAGTAAAATATTTCAGATATACAGACACAATTTTTAGCAAAGATGGCAATTAAACATGGAAATGGACAACACAATTCAGCAAAGCAAATATGTTAGAAAGTCAAGTGAATAATTTATATGGAATAGGAGAGAAATTAGTCAAAACACTAAACTGGCTATATACAATACAGTGTTCAAATTTTTAATTTCTAGATCTGAGTGCTACGTTAGAAATAAAACACTTGTTCAAACACTGTTGACCATAGATATGAAAGTTCTGATAAAGATTAGTGAAGTAAACAGATGGCGTCAATGGCAGAATCATTAAAATCAAGGATATCGTGAAGGAACTTGATAGCATATCTTCCCTTGATGGAAGAACAAAAATGTTTTTCCACCATGCTCAAACTCCTTCTTGTTGGGTCTCACTCATCTATACTGAGTTAAATATTTGTAGGAAGATCTTTGAAACACTACCCCAAATGAGAAAGTGGTATTCAGTGGTTGGATGAATTTGTAAAGAATTAACAACCATTATAAATTAAATAATGTGCTGAGCAAAAGAGAAACTATCCTAGTTTTAAAGACTTAGGAGGTTATACTTGTGATATGTTTTTGGCAAGACTGCAGGTGAGAGCTATAACAAAAAAAAAAAAAAAAAAAAAAAAAAAAAGAAATACTCGTTTCAAAATTTGAGTATTATTATGCGACAAGAGGTAAAGGAGTTTTTTTTTTTTTTTTGCAAAAAATAAGACATGCTTGAAATTAGCAAGCATTCACGTTAACAAAAATATCAGCACTAGTCTACTAAAAGATTTTTCAATTTGTAATAAGTCAAATTACATTTGACAAGAAATTATATTCTTGTTTTAATCCTATACCCAAATATAAGCGAACAGTTTGCATGCACGATATCTTCATAATTAGGCTATTTTATATAGAAGCTGTTGAATTCATATCAACTGTCTCAATATCCCATAATACAAAAAGACTATGGGAAGACCGTTACCCAAATCAGTTTCGACAATATTTATTGAGGCCCCATCAGAGGGAGCCAAATCCATGATCCAGTAGACAAGGTTGAATAAAAGCAGAAATCATATAATTGCCATATACAAGTAATAAAAAGGTGTATCATCTTATTACTAAAATTCCTTGGATCAGAGATAGTTGAAAGTTTTTTCACTTGGTTCTAAAGTAAAGTAAATTATATTATTATTATTATTCAGGCCTCCGTGGAGTCAAAAGACTCATCGACAGGAGGTTTCCCCCCCCCCTAAGAAACACAAAATCTATCATACCACTCCTTAAACTCATTGACCGTTCTTGCTCTCACCACTCCATCAGGCAATGCATTCCATGGTTCAACCACTCTCCATGCAAAGAAACCACTCCTCATCCTCTTGCTCACAGTTTCCTTTCGTAACTTCCAAGGATGGCCTCTTGTCATCACTCCTTCCTGCTGTTCAACCAAGCGAAAGAACTCCCCAGTGTCAACCCTGTAACCACCTCTCAACAGTTTAAAAGTCTCAATCATATCACCTCTCCTTCTTCTATCCGCCAAACTCTGCAGTCCACATTCCCTCAGCCGATCCTCATAACTATCCATGTACAGTCCTGAAACCATCTTTGTATCCTTTCCACAGTTAATTTATCCCCTTCAAATCCTGAGGACAATAGTCCAAGCGTGGTCTGATCAGAGACTTATACAATGGAATGATAACCCTTTTATCTCTGCAGGTCAGTGTTCTTCTCATAATTGCAGCAATCCTGTGTGTTACCTTCACTACCTTTGCAATATGTCCCCTAAATTTCAGGTTTCTATCAATCATCAACCCCAGATCTCTTGTCTCTCCTACTTCCTCCAGTATAACTCCTTCCATAGAGTATGCAGCATCCCATCAATGTTTCCCAAACCTCAAGACCTTACATCGTGCTGCATTAAACTGACACCCCCATTCATTTGCCCATCTATCTAGCTTATTCAAATCCTCTAGCAGGGCTATCACATCTGCACTATTACTAATAATCCTTCCCAGCTTCACATCATCCACAAACAACTGAATATCCCCTTGCAATCCACTGGCAATGTCATTGATATAAAGGTTAAACAATATAGGTCCTAGTACTGAGCCTAGTACTATATTTTGCAAGAAATAATACTCTTGTTGAATCCTTTACCCAAAACTCAAACAGTCATGAAGATACATGTGTAAACTTAAAGTTTGCACACGAAGTATCTTTGCAAATAGACCACTTGTATATAAAAGCTGTTTACTTTAAACATCAACTGCCTCAGTATCCCATAATGCAAATGTAATTTACTTTATAACCGAATAAAGAAACTTTCAAAAACTATCTCTGATCAATAGTGTTTTAATAATAAGAGGATAAATCTTTTTTTGCTACTTGTATGTGAAAAATATATAATATCTGCATTGAATCAATTTTATCCTGGAGGTTTATGCATGAAGTAACTTCACAACTACATTACTTGCAAGGTGATCAAAATTGAAGTATCCCTTTTTAAGGCCTTGTGGAGTAATCAATATGAGGCACAACTTTGCAGAAATACACTGTGTGTCATGCAGAAGTGATATCTGGTGGGGGGGGGGGGGGTTTCCAAAATTCACCAGAACAAGCTATACGAAGTACTGAATGGATGTAGTAATTTTTCTGTGTGTGTGTGTGTAAGAAGGAGAAAAGCGACAAGCATAAATAACCCATTTTTATTCACAGGCTGTACTGTTCGATTTAATGTGCTGCCCTTCCTGGTATGCCACAATTTCATCCTTTGTACAATGTGTTTAATGAAAGAACGCAGCTGGTTAGGACTGATGTTGCACATATACTGTCATTCAGTACAGTTAAATTATCAGGATGATCCCAATAAGACCTGTCTTTTAGAAATCCATGGAGAAAGAAGTCACAAACGTGAACAAGAAGGCCATGCAGTGGGAAATGTGCAGCTGATCACTCTGGCTTCTGTGAAATAGTCTCGAAGAACCTTCTGTATGAATCGACCAATGTGTGGAGAGGGCCCATCCTGCATGAAAATGACTAAATCCATGCACAGGTGCAGCTGTAGCACAACAGAATGGCGCAATACCTCTTGACAGTAACTGAGTAGATCACAGAACCCAACTCATGAATATCCTCAAAGAAGAATGATAAACAAGGCTGTAATCCTGCACCAGACAGTAACTTTGTGGTGAATGCGAAGGAATATGTTGGATTGCATGCAGATTTTACATAGCCCATACCCGGCAATTGTGGGTATTCACAGCACTGTTTGGGTGAAAGTGAACCTCATCATCTCCCCACTAAATCATCCAAGGCCACGCATCATTCAACTCCACACATAAAACAAATGTTAAAATTAATGTCAGTCGACTTTCAAAGTCCTGTGGGTGCAACTCTTGTGTCAGAGTTAACTTGAATAGGTAGAAATGCAGAATCTTCTGCATTTCTACCCATTCAAGTTAAGTCTGACACAATTTCACTACAATCATGGGTCTGTAGAATTTTCCAGACAATTGTGTAAGGAACATCCATGTGTCTCAATGTTCTTGCAAAAGCACTGCAGCAACGAATGCTGTTATTCATGACTTGCTCCATAACAGCAGTAGCAACTTCATTCACTTGTTGTGAACTCACTGGGTGTTTGTAACCTTTGCCAGGTCTAACTCGCAATGATCCCATTTATTCAAAACAACTAATCATTCATCGCAGAGCACATGGAGATAGTGGACCTAGTAGACATTCGTTCTGGTGACGAAATTCGTTGAGTGCAGCAACAGCATTGCGGTTGTCCACTCCCCTGCTTCACATAGGGGCAAGAATAGTGCCATAACTGTGGATGGTATTAACAATCAGAATGAAAAGAAAAATTCTATGTCCATCTTTTTAAACCTTCCTGGCACCTGCAGAGGTGTGTGTGTGTATGTGTGATCTGCATCCACGCATTTGATGTTTACAATGCCCCTGGTGGTGAATTTGGAACTATTTTTTTCTCAGATGTCACACAACACATTCCTGCAAAGGTTTTGCAGCATTTCGGATCACTGAATGGAGCACTCCAAGAGGCCTTAAACAGGGATTCTTTAATTTTGATCATCCTGTATATAGAGGCTAAGACTTCACATTAATTGTCTTAGTATCTATCCCATAATGCCAATACCTGATAATATCATTGACATAAAGGATAAACAATACAAGTCCAAAGTACTGAGCAGTGCAGAACCCCACTTGTGACCTTTTGCTTCCTTGACAGTGCTCCCTTCTACACAACTCTCTGGTATCCATCAGATAGCCGATCTCCAATTCAGTTCACTAATCTGATATCTAAATCTAGTTTCTTTCCTTTAGCTTCTTTCCACTCCCCTGCCAACAAAATGCTACAGTAGTGAATCAGGATATAACCCTTATGTTCAGAATTAGTGTCTTAAGTCAGACCATAACAGGCTTACTTTACAACTATATAGCATGTTGTAAACTCCTGGGAGGTGTTGAAATTGGTATTGAGAAAAGGGAAATAAGGGATGCTTATTTTCTATGTGATCTAATGTTAGTAACAAGACACTGTTTTTTTAAGAATTTCAGTCATCAATTCAAATGTTTCTTAGATATATGAACAGTTATGGATTTTCTGCAATCTATATCTTAGAAGGGGGAAGGAAGAGCTAATATTCTGTTGACTTGGTAGGAGTTGCAACCAACTATGAAAGTGGGTATGCGACTGAGATCAGTATTATCTCAGCAAATGATGGAATCAAAAACACATCATGGGAGGTACACACCGACACACATGAAGCAAATTATTAAACTGTTCCAAACCCATTCAACATGACCACATTCACCACACTCCCAGGCAATGCATTCCAACCACTCTCCATGCAAAAAAATCTGCTTCTTACTCCTTTGCTCATACCCCTCCTTATACAGTTCACAGGGATAGCCTCTTGCTCTATACTCCCTCCCATTCTATGAAAAATTTCTTTAACATTAATCCAGTAACAACCCCCTTACCAAAATGTATCTCAATCACATTCCCCTCCTCCTATTCAAAGGGCCCTACAAATTGCATTCCCTAAATCTATCTTCATATTTACGCTTAGTCAATCTTCCCCATATCCCCATGAAAACCAGATGACCAAATCTGTGCACACAGGCCTAACGTGGATTACTGTGCTTTAACTCTGTAGAGAGTACAAGACAACGATCCAGTAAAACAGGCAAAATACTAAGGTGTCAGGAGGAAAAGAAGACTTCTCCCTCCCCATAAGCAAAGTGAATCATGAGATTTGCTGTTTGAGTATGCCAAAAAGAAAAGCATTCAATGAATCAGAGCCATGCAGTCGTATGGCAAGTCTGCATGGAGTGCACAGGGCTTTAATCACAAAGATCCCCATTCTTATGGAGATCTTTGTGATTAAAGATCCCCATTCATGACAAACAAAACAGTTCATGGCAAAGTTATAAAAGAATGAGATTTTGGGAGGAAACTGTACCTGAATTAGTTCCAGTGTCTAAGTAGAATGTTGGGAGACAAGAAATGTCGAAGCAGGTGAGGCAAGATTTTCTATACATAATTTAAAAACAGACTAAGGTGTTTTTTTTTTCATGTGAAAGAGGGTTGATATCAATAATTCAAGAGTATTATTCAAAATTAAGTAGATATTGAATACCACATTATTTCTTAGCCGAATAAGCAACTCAAAGATAGGAAATCTAATCTAAGAGCTTCATGCCAAATATAAAAAAACTATATAAATAAAGTCCGGTGAGTCCAAGCATAAGCCAACACCTGGTAGTGCAATGCCAGGGCAACTCGTAGTAAAGGTGGAGCAAGCTCCAATCACTGTCCTTAATATTTAACCATAATGTAAAACACAGCTCCTAGGAGATGTATTACTGTTCTACAATATGAGAGGTCACTACCCAGACCGGTTTCGACCTTTTTTTTTTAAGGTCTCATCAGTGAGTAGGTATACTTAGATGTAATACTAAGGTTTCAATAGTCAGAGCTTATTTCTTTACTGTACAAGTTGCCAAAAGGTACACGAATACAATTACTGAAATAAGAGCCAACAGGCTTCACTTTGCTGAAGTGAAGCCTGTTGGCTCTTATTTCAGTAATTCAAGAGTATTTTGAATTCTGATATAATTATTGAATTATTTCTGAGAAGAGAGCACATCAGAAAATTTGGATGCAAATAATAGATAGTAAATGAGAAGGAATGGATTGCCAGCATGGGCATGTTGAATGTACTGTATAGAGTATGAATATATTTTAATGGTGTATGTAGGCATCTTGGAAATCCATGATGAATTTTCCAATTCCATGAAGGCCTGTTTCAGGTCTGGGGTCTTTCCCCCAGAGGCAAAGCTACATGCCACCAGACGGGTTCCCAGGTTGCGGATCGGGAAATGGCCACCAGAGATCGTGGCTAACTGAGAATAGCCAATAAGCAGTCCCGGACAAGAAGCGGCAATACTAACAGGATGTGGTGGGTTAGTGGACAACTCCAGTAACTCTATAAAATGCCACAGAAGTCCAATGACGGTACTACGTCAAGGCAAGTTTAGGCCGCACTAAGCCTAAATCTATATGCTCCTTCTGATTCTCTCCCAAGCTCTTCAAGGAAGACTAAGGGTTTGTCAGATAAGTGTCGATGTGCTGACTAAAAAGAAAACACGATTGAAATCTGACGCCAAAGTACAAGAAAAAAGACTCATGCCGGCTCGGATATCGCCCAGTCAAACAAGGCCTGCGTCCCCAATCGAGTAATCAGGGTTGGATCAAAAAATCAGTTACTGAAAACAAAGACAAAAAAATTCAAACTCAGGCTTGTAAAGGATGGAATATCAATTGGCACATGGAATGTCCATACACTCTGGGCAACTGGAAAATTGCAGTTGCTTCAAGAAGAAATACGGATGTGATATAATGGGTATTTCAGAAATGAGATGGACATTGTCATGAGAATCAAATGGTGGAAGAGTTCTCTGGTCAAGAAATGAAAGTAATAATGAAGCAGGCATAGGTTTCCTGCTAAGTAACAAAGACTGTCAGGCAATGATAGGATACAAACCAGTTAGGAAAGAATAATGATTGCAAGATTCAGTGCCCAACCATTTACTATCACAACCATTCAAATATATGCCCCCACTGCAGATAGTGTAGATGAAAACATTGAGAGATTTTACAGGGATCTACAACTAGTAATTGATGAGGTACCGAAGCAGGATATACTTATCATTGGAGGAGACTGGAATGCAAAGATTGGCAAAAATAACACAGGATGGAAAAAGGTTATGGAGAAAGAAATGAACGTGGAGAGATGCTTCTAGAATTTGCCATGGATAACAACCTGATGATTTGCACTACCAAATTCCAACAAAAAGATTGTCGTAAATGGACATGGCGCTCCTTCAATTGAAAACACAGGAATATGATCGACCTGATATTAATAGACCAGAAATGGAGAACCTCAGTTCAACAGTACAGATCATTCCAAGGAGCTGATATTGATTCGGACCACAGCGTAGTGATTGTGAATATAAGACTAAAGCTGAAACAGAAGTACAAAGGAAAGTTTCAAAAAGCTAGAGACATCTCAAAACTAAATGAAGACATGCTAAGAACAGCATATCAGAACATATTGGAAACTAAGCTTAAGACCCCAAGTGAAAATCAAAATATAAATGCAAGAGCAGAACAACTGACTACAGTGCTAAAAAAAGCAGTAGAGGAAGTAATTCCTGAAAGAGAAAAGATCAACAAGAAATGCATAATTCAGGAAACCCTAAAATTGGTCCAAGAGAAAAGAGAACTGAAACTTAAAAGAGATAATTCAGAGGCAGCAGATGAGTTATACTATCAAAAATGCAATGAAGTACGGAAAGCAGCAAGATCTGATAAAGCCAAATGGTTGGAGGACCAGTGCAAAGACATTGAACAGTACCATGGAGAACACAAAACTAGAGAGGTCTACAAACTTATAAGAAATGTCAATAGGAAGTGGCAAACAAGATCAGTAGCAGTCAAAGATGAAAATGGTAAAGTATGGATGGACAAAACAGAAACCATACACAGATGGACAAGATATTGCAGCAAACTATATAAAAATCAACTAAATGATACCGCAACAGAAGTAATCAAAGAACTAAAAGCAATCTCTCCACTAACACAGATCTTTGAAAATGACATCTTGGAAGAGGAGGTGAATAAGGCTATAAAACATCTCAAGAACAACAAGAGTCCTGGAAATGACAACATAATAGGCGAGATGCTAAAATATGGGGGAGAATCAGTTGCAAAAGAAATACATAAGCTATGTAATGAAATATGGAGATCACGGCATGCCCCCGAAGAGCGGAAAAAATCGTTCTTGGTTGTTCGTTTGCACATCTTCCGGATGAGCAAGCCGGATTTCGACAAGATTGAAGTCTTCTTCTTTCACTATGCCTTATCCCATATTAAACGGGGTCGGCGCACCGATTTTTAACCTTCCTCTTCCAAGTTCTCCGGTCCAGGGCGTCCTTCGGACTCCATCCTTTCTCCCTAAGATCCTCACCTTATCCTTCCACCTGAGCTTGGGCCTGCCTCTTTTCCTCCTTCCCTCCAACTCCATATACTCCACTCGTTTACCAACATACTCCTCACCCTTCCTCTCTACATGTCCGAACCACTTCAGCCTACTTTCTTGTATCTTCTTGCAAATTGGTCCCACCTTAACCGTCCCTCTGATGTAGTCATTCCTTATCCTGTCCTTTTTTGTCACACCACTCATCCATCTCAACATCCGCATCTCCGCTACCTCTATCTTCCTCTCCAGTGCCTTTGTTATAGGCCACATCTCCGTGCCATGAAGCATCACCGGCCTCACCACCATCTTATACAGCTTTCCTTTCCTCTTACCACTCACTCTCTTGTCGCACATGATCCCGCTCATCTTCCTCCAGTTCATTCAGCCACGTGTTATTTGGTGCTGTATTTCCTCATCCAGGTCACCATTCCTCTCAACGACCAACCCAAGGTACTTGAATTTCTTCCCTGAAATTAGCCTTTCACCCTGAAGTCGTATGATCATAATCCTCGTCACTCCCCATTGACGTATATTCAGTCTTCTCCCGGTTAATTTTCATGCCTCTCTCCTCCAATACTTTTCTCCACTCTTCTAGGGTATTTTCAAGCTTCTCTCGGGATGATTCGCATAGAACAATGCCGTCGGCAAACAGCATGCTCCATGATGCCTCCTTCTTGACATCCTCCACTAGTACATCCATGACCAGGTCAAAGAGGTAGGGGCTCAGAACTGACCCTTGGTGTAGCCCTACGACAATGGGGAACCCTTCATCATGCCGACACTAGACCTGACCTGAGTTTCTGTTCCCTCATACATTTCCTTCACCATCCTCACGTACTTCTCCGACACCCCCTTCTTCCTCATACACCTCCATACCTGCTGCCTGGCCACTCTGTCATATGCCTTTTCAGGTCTATAAACACCATGTGCAGCTCCACTTGCATCTCTCTATATTTCCTTAGCGTCTCTCTATATTTCCATCAATCGCCTTAGCGTGCCGTAAGAGTCAGTTTTGGGGTCATTGTTGTTCAATTTGTATGTTAATGATATTGGGATGAGTTTAACTGTGATATGCAGCTGTTTGCAGATGATGCAAAACTGGGGATAGCAATGCAGAGTCAAGCAGATGTTATGGCCTTACAAGAGGACTTGAATAGATTGCATGAATATGCAGGTAAATGGAACTGTCAATGTTGCAAAGTATACACTTGGTGGGGAAACTTTAATGGAAGTAGAGGGAGATGAGAGATCTGCGAGTAACAGTGGACAAGGACCTGAAATTAAGGGGCCACATGTGCAAGTTGTGAAGCCATCACATCAGATAATAGCAATGATATGGAGGACCCTGACATGCAGAAATAGAGAGGTTATGATACCACTGTATAAGGCCTTGATCAGGCCTCATATAGATTACTGTGCACAAATTTTGTTGCCTGGTTTTCATAGTGACCAGGATATGTTGTAAAGGGTCCAGAGAAAATTCACAAAGGTGTTCTTCGGAAGGTGGAGTATGAGGACAGATTGAAAGAATGCAAGTTGCAGAGCCTTGTGAATAGGAAGAAGAAATAAGATTGAGACGTGTAAGCTAGTCAGGGGTTGTTATCGTGTTGACATGGAGTTTTTCATAGAATGGGGGGGGGGGGCAAAGCCAAGAGATCATTGCTGGAAACTATATAGGAGTGTGAGAGCAGAGGAGTAGGTTCTAGGCATGGGGAGTGGAATGCATTGTCTGATTATGTTGTGGGTGTAGACATATTGAATCAGTTTAAGGCATAGTTGGATGAACACTGTGGAATAGTGTGTACCTCCCATGATGAGTCTCTGACTCCATGGAGGTCAAATGTTAATAATAATAATAATAAATTTGAATCTTATAAATTTTTTATAAGTTGAATTATAATATATAAGCCAGGCTATTAAAAATGAAGGGCACAGCATCTCCTATTCTTTTTTTTTTTTTAAGAAAGGGAAATAAACAATGTGAAAACCTGCAACTTACATTCTCTCAATCTGTCCTCATACTCCACATTCCAAAGACCACTGACCACCTTTGTGAATCTTCTCTGGACCCTTTCCAACATATCCTAGTCACTATGAAAACCAGCGACCAAATCTGTGCACAATAATCCATATGAGGCCTGATCAAGGTCTTATACAATGGCACCATAACCTCTCTAGTGGAACATATAAGGGGGGTAAGCTCTCAGTGGGACTTGAAAACTCTGAGATCTTTCAATGTAATTGTAATGTAAGGATAGACTCACTGAAACAAAGGGTACAGGTTCCATTGGATTGTGTTTTAATGATACCATATTGTTGAGAGGGGTTTATGGGAAAGTATCTGCCTAAATGGTGGGCTTCCTTTATACTGAAAAGGACAGGTCTACCACTGGGTAAACATGCTACCAAGATGTCTAAAAAGGCTAATGTATTATTAGTTTCTTTTTTCATGATAAACTGGATTCTAGGGTGAAGTCCATTGAGGTGAGAGATGAAAGAGTAACGTGTCTGGGCCATGAGGCCAAATGGAGAACACATCATCTGCATATCTTAACCACATAGAAGGTTCAAGAAAGGCAGAGTCAAGAGTATCTGTTCATAAATTTTGTACTTCCAAGAGAAATACTAGAAGAATTAAATAATATTTTAATACTTTCTTAGTGCTGTTTCATTGTCCGCATGGTTAGCCTAGTGGCTGTGCACTTCGCAACCATATGACTGGGGAAGAAGTGTTCCAGGTTCGATTCCCATTGAAGATGTGAGGAATTTGAGGATCTTCCTCAGCCACAGCCAAGTTAGCCAGTCTTGGGCGCAAGCAGTAGGGTTTTTCTGCCAGTTTATCTGGCGTTTTTCATCCTGCAAGCAGGCAAACCGGCCTCATGAATACACACGGATCTATAGCCATAAATACTTAACCCCCCCATGAGGGGGCTCAACTCGCCCCAATAGGGACGGGGGAGAAAAAGGGAGGAAATTCCATACAAATAAATAGGTGCTGTTTCATTCAATTAAACTTCTAACGTGAGCTTTGCCCAGTACTTAAGCCTCAACACACGAATGATATCATTGAAACAGTTTATGTAACTTGCTGCCATCTCAAGTTTTTTTACATTAATGAGAAATTCCAGGGAAGATTTCAGAAGCATTACAGTTATAATAGACAATCATCTGAAATTTAGGGGCCACCTTTATTGAGAATCTTAAGGATAAGAAAACTAATCATGGCTATGAAGAATGAGACATTCACATGCAGAAACAAACAAATTACAATTGCACTGCTAAAGATTTGATCTGGCTACATTTGAACTGATATGCATAATCTGACATTGGATGATGGTATTTTGAAGAGATGGAGAAATTGTGGAAAGGGTCCAAACAGGAGAATGTAAGGTAGTCAGGTCTCTGGAAAATATTGGTTATAAAGCCAGATTGAGGGAATGATAATTACAGAGGCTGGTCTATAGGAGAAATAAGAATAATACCTAAGTTGGTCAGAGATCTGTGCCAGAAGAGATTTCTCATAGAGTACAGGTTAATTGGGACTATGCCTAGAAAATTATAAAGGCAGATATGAACAATGAAATGAAGAACATGTTTTCTACTTGAAGTAGGGAATAAAATATGTTGCCTAATGTGTGAAAACTGCAGATATAGTAAACCAGTTTATGGTATGGGTTGAGGAGCACTGTTTGATGGTGAAGATTAGCATGACAAGTCTGGACTCCATGGAAGTCTGATGAGTGATAATAACAGCTAGCAGCAAAACAAATACAAAAAAGTTCAAGGCTATTATGGTGAACAAGAGAATGCTGAACATCTGGCAGGGTAAACAACATTTAAAATCTCTTTTTTAAAAGTCAATTACCAACTTTTTTTTTTTTTTTGCAAAAACAATGATTTAAAATTTTTCTTAACATTTTGTCACAGATCACAAAGAGAAGAGTTTCCAACATTTCATGAATTACAGAATTTTTCCTTCCCAATATTTAGTTCTTAGTTAATGGTTAAAAAAATATTTACCAGCAAATTTCATTTATTAAAAAGATTACAAAATGAGCAATATATAATGCCTTCTTTTCTTTCAAATTTATCATACATAACAGCCAAATACATTTTTTTTATTTCTTCATCGACATCATTCTAAAGATCTTCAACAGAAACATGATCTTGCTCTATCCTTTTTTTTTTTTTTTAATTTTTTGCTTCTAATTGTTATCATACTATTTCTTTTTCTTCTATTGAAATGAATCTCTTCCAAGCAGTTGGAAGAAACATCACTAGTCTTTTCTTTTTTAACTTAAGTATGGTAAAAAAAAAAAATATTTCCTTTCAAAAGAAAGTGGTATTCCACCCTCTTCCCTTGAACTAGATTTCGTGTGTATAAGAAAATAAACAAGTGTCAATTTAGGTTATTCATCTTCTCCGGTACAATTTTTTTTTTTTTTTTTTTCAATTTCTGCCATCTATAGGACAGCATTTTGTGTCACCTCAAGAGCATTGCCTTCTTTTTTCTTAACTAGTTGCCCACACATAGTGTGTTAATCTCCAATAGGTTTTACAATCTCTTGTGTATGAGATTTTTTTTTTTAATCTGGTCTACAGATCAAACACAAAACTTTTCTTTTAAGTCACTTAAAGCCTCCAATATGCAAGATGATGGTCTCAAACCATGTGACAAAATTCATCTACTACCTAAAGACAAAAAATATAAAAATAGTTTTAATAGATTACAATTACTTGTCTCTGAGAATTCCATAATCAACAAAAGCAAGTGATATATATATATATATTAGTCATTTGATTGACGCTACAAGAAGTAATGTTACTGCTTATTTTGTGATCCAGTACTGTAATTAGAATAGATCTAAACACCGAAACATTAACGGAAGACAATGATTATAAAAAAAAAAAATTTTTTTTTAAAAGTAACAGAATGACATTAACATAGGAAAAATTATTTAATATTTGTAGAATTTTATTAATTATTGGTCATATTAGCATATAACTGTTTTAGAATTAGTTTATGTATTTAGCTTATTAGAATATCCTTAGATTTTTTTATGCTCAAGTTTCTGCTTAATGTCTCAGAAACAATCGTATGTTGATTTTACTGACTTCAGTAATCAATGACGTTATTGAGGCAGAGTTTAGAGGATGTCCCTTTTTTTTTTTTTTTTTTTTAATAGGAAGGTATTGATGTTAAAAAAGAGCATCCTCTAAACTATGGGTCAATAATGTCAGTTGACTACTGAAGTCATTAAAATCAATATACTATCATTCTGAAACATTAGGTACAAACATTTAAAAAAAATCAAAGGATAGTCTCTTGGCAACAGACATTGTGGCTGACTTTTGTCATTTGAGCAGTGATTTGCATGTGCATAAAGCTCTTATAATGGGTACACCTCATTAGTGAAAACAGATTTAATTGTAATATGGAATGCTTATCAGTGTGTAGTGGAAAATTTTTAGTAATTAATTGAAATTTGTGATATTGGAATAATTTTTTAATCTATATCTGCTGTTGCAGCATTTCGTGGTTAAGGTAATGCAAGAATGTCCACATGCACAGTTTCATATTTCAATCAAAGTTGACAAAAATTACGAACTGTATGTATCAAGCTAGCATTGTTATTTTTCTCAAAATTGGAGAAATTTGTTTCGTAAATTTTTTTTCTTGTTTATTCTAGTTAATCTTTGCCTTTTTCAAGTTTTAATGCTGGCCTGTGATTGCCTTTAGGACAGAGATGAATTTCAGTGTGCCTGGCGTGAAATCACAATGCATGTTGGAAGCCTGAAGTTTAAAACAATGTTTCCAGATTATGTAAAAAATAAATAAATAAGAAATAAAAATATAAAAAATATATATTATAAAATAATAAAAACTCTTACCCCATTTTTATATGGCTTTCACATATATGAGTGCAAACCATATAAAAAAAATATGGGCATTAGAACTGCTCAGTGCATATTAAACATGTCCTGTATTAAGTGTACCATTCATTCTTTTCTTAAATTTGGTTTATTTTATTTATTAATAGTTATAATTTGACTGGAGCTGGTTGTTTTCATAGAATTTTTTGTGTTATTCTTGAATAAATTTTTAAAACAAATGTTTTTGCTTTTCGTAAAGTAATTCGCTGACGTTTCCATTGGCATCAATCCTGAGATGTAGTATATCAGTCACGGGGTTCTGCTGACAAGGCACCTATCAGAAACAAGTAGCTACTCTACTAATACAAAGAAGAAAAAAAAATTACACACAAAGTGGGCCATTAAGTAATGAGATTAATTTTTTACATGACAGGGCTTTGAACAGAAGTAACAAATGTATGTATAATTTTGACTGCTGAAGTATGTTGTCGTTGCAGGTGCAACTTTTAAAGTGATGCAGTAGTTTTCCTGTGACAATTGCTGAAATAAGAGTGTATGAGTGGAACATGTCAGAAGTTGAATCATGGAGCAAAGAAATGTGATAAAATTTTATGGTAAATTAGGAAAAACTACTACACAAGTGTACTAAGACCTAAAAAATAAGTTTACACTGATATCTGTCTGAGTCGTGAACAGGTGTTGACTTTTTCAATGTTTAAAGAGGAGAGGGAGTCCCCTGAAGGATGAACCATGCTGTGGATGGCCAGTTTCTGCATGGACAAATGAAAATATAGTGAAATACAGGGAAATTGTTGCCCGTGACAGGCAAATAACCACTAGACTACTCACTGTACAGCTTGGTGTCATTAAGGAAAGAACTTTTCCACAACAGTAATTGGTTTCTGTTACACAACAATGTGCCTGCACACTGCCTTAGAAGCAGTTTCTGGCTTCGAAGTTGATCTGTGTGATTGAACATCCTGCTATTTGCCAGATTTGGCTCGCACAGACATTTTCCTCTTCCCAAAGATAAAGTGTGCCTTGAAAGGGAAGCGTTTCACCGACATTGAGGACATCTAACGCAGTGTGACCCAGAGACTGAAGGAGGCTCCAATTCAGGACTTCCACCATGCCTTTGAACACCTGTATGTCAGATGTAAACGTTATGTGCAGCTGGAGGGAGATTAGTTTGAATCTGTGTAATTGACAATTCCAAATATAGTTCTTTGTTTTTGATATAATAATTGTCTCATTACTTAACGAGCACACTGTGTGTGATAGAGAGAGAGAGAGAGAGGATTTAATACACGCACATGAGGGTGGTCTGAAAAGTTCTTGGCCTCAACCATAGATGACAACACTATCACAAGAGTTTTTTTTTTTTTTCCTAAGTTGGTACATCTGTCATAAGCATCCAAGTGAAATTTCAAGTCATTCTATCAAGTAGTTTGTTTTATACAGCTGCCTGAAGCAAAAGTGTTGTTTGTATCCACTGAAATGGATAAAATTGAGTATCGTGCAGTTATAAAATTTTTTGTAAAAAAAGGTTTAACGCCAAAAGAAATTCAAGTTCATAAAAGCTTATGAGCACTCTTCTCCTCACTTGCAAATGTGGAGGTGAATATTATGAATGAAGTAAATGAGAGTGTGGAGGTACAACACAAACAGGGAAACGGAGGGAGTCAGAGTGGATGGGGAGACACTTTATGAAACATGCGGATGCTGAATTAATAGGTGAATGTGTGAGCAGGCAAACACAGATTGCGATTGCTCGGGATGGGTGGGGAGAGTTTAGGTGTGAGGAAAGTTGTAGAATTGGTGGTAATATAGAGGAAGTGACTGGGGAAGGTATTGTAGAGTCACATCATAGGAGTAGCATTCGTAGGACTTGTAGAAACAGTAATGATTTTTAATGTTTCTTCACTAATGCTAGAAGTATTTGAAATAACGGGAACGAAATTGTTGCTTTGCTTGAGTTTATTTGCCCCAAAATTGTTGGTATAAGTGAAAGGTTAGATGACAATGACATCCTGACAGGAATAGAGATGAACGGATATGATATTTTTCGTGAAGATAGACAGGGAAGAAAGGGAGGAGGAGTACTGTTAATGGTAGCAGATGAGTTATGCCCATCTCAGATGGATTTCAAGGTGCAAATAGTGGTCACAGTTTTGAAGCAGTATGGTGTGAGGTAGAAGTAAACAGGATGAAATATTTAGTTGGGTGTTGCTATAGACCTGGTAATATGGAGGGTAATGAGAAGGAAATGTATAGGCAAATTGGCCTAGCTAGCAAGAAACTAATTATCATTATTGGTGACTTTAATTATGGTAACATAGACTGGAAGAAGAGATTGCATCTGGAGGGTAAAGAAAATGAATTTTTGGAGTTTTTGAAAGACAATTACCTAGGCAGCACGTAATGGAGGGTACATGAGGATCAAGAGTATTGGATTTGATCATCTCATCAGATGATGTTATCATAAATGAGGTGTCAAATCTTCCACTAGTTGGTGAGAGTGACCACGAGGTGATCACTTGCACGGTGACCAGTCATTCGAGGAAGTCTGTTAGAAAGGGATATGTGGAATTATAAGATTGGCAATTACGAAAAGCTCAGGAAACAGCTTGCAATAATAAATTGGAAAGAGGAACTGGATGGAAAGGATATCAATGCTGCTTGGGCCATACTCAAGAACTATTTAGTAGAGGCAATATCAAAAATACAGCCATCCTAAATGGATATAATCCTAAAACAACTCAAAAATCATCAGTAGTCACTTCTCCACACATCAAACCAGACAGGAAGAAGTCCATAGGATTCCCATACCTTACGTTAAAGGCATCTCAGAACGTCTTTCTAAAATTATGAAGAAATACAATTTTGCCACTACTTACAAACCTATCAACCAAATTTACAACTTGTTACCTTCTCCTAAGGACAAACTCTCACCTTTGATGTTGCCTGCCGTTTATGAGATTCCATGCTCATGCAAATTATCTTACTTTGGACAGACAGGTAGGTCTGTTCAGAAATGCATCTCGGAACATCAAGACCACATTCGTCTTTTTAAACCGCAGAAATTTGGCCTCTCTCAACACTGAATTGAAAATCCAAATCATAGGATCAATTGGGAAAATTCTAAACTTTTACATGGATCTTTATATAAACATGAACGTTTATACAAAGAAAGTTCCGAAGCCCTACTACACAGACCAAACTTAAACTGCAACAACATTCTTACTATTCTTAAAGTATGGGAAATTGTCATACAAAATTGTGTTAAATAATAAAATTTTTTTTTTTTTTTGTACTACTGTAGCACGTTATGCACATTTAATGAGATTCTATTGTAATCATGCGCCCTAACTGTATGTTATTCCTATTATTGTTTAAAACTACTGTACTGATGATATCCTAAGATACTTAGGATGAAATATTTACAATTAAATAATTTTCACTGTGGTTAATACATCTGTTTCTTTTAATTATAAAAAAAAACATCATAGTGTATTCCAAAGGTTAAGAGAGTAAATAGAGTAGGTGTAAAATGGATGAATCAAGAGATAAGGTATGCAATCTGGAAGAAGGTATTATGGAAGAAACACAAAATGAGTATTAATAACAAACCAGTTGCATGAGAAGTACAAAGAGTAGGCGAGGAAGATGACTAGCTTGATTAGGGTAACAAAAATGCAGTATGAGCAGCAGTTAGCTAAAGTGGCCAAAAAAAAATCCTAAGGAGTTTTTTCAATATGTGGCCAGTAGAAGAAAGAATGATTATGGTAGGATGGGATTGACAGCTGAAAACGGAGGAATGATAACTGCTGCGGAGGATATAGTTGAGATATTTAGTGAGCAATCTTTAAAAGGTATTTCATTCTTGTGAATGTGACATCATGCAGAACTTGAAGGTAGTGGGAAAGAAGGAGGAGGAGAAATTGTTAGTAAGTGAACAGGAGGTATATGAGGAATTGAATAGACTTGATGTAAATAAGGTTGCGGGAATTGATGCTTTTTCTACGTATTTTGAGGGAATGTGCCAGAGAATTAACAACATGAAAAGCTTTTGGATATCTTTTCAACATGAGTCTCTCACTAAGTCATATTCCAAAAGAGTGGAAAGAGGGTAAAATTGTTCCAATTCATAAGGGAGATGATAAGAGTAAGGCTTTGAATTATAGACCAGTCTGTGTGTCTGGAGTTGTGGTTAAGGTATTAGAGAAGTTAGTTAGGACTAAGATTCAGAATTGGGTTGACAACAGAAAAATACTCTTTGGCAGCCAGCATAGATTTATTAAAGGAAGATTGTGCTTCAGCAATCTGCTTACTTTTATAATAAAGTGACAAATGCGTTGGATAAGGGTGTTGCATATACAGTGGTATATTCAGATTTTGCAAAGGCGTTTGATAAATTGCCACATGACAAGCTGGTAATTAAATTGGAACGGATGGGGTTGCACAGTAGATTAGTCCGCTGGATTGGAGATTGGCTGTTTGATAAGTATCAGCAAGTTGTCTATGGAGGAGTGATATCCCAGACGAGGAAAGTTACTAGTGGTGTATCTCAAGGATCTGTTTTGGGTCCGTTGCTGTTTAATTTGTATGTAAATGATATTTGGAAAGGTCTGAATGGTGATATGTGGTTGTTTGCAGATTATGCAAAGTTGGGGAGAGCTATCAGGAGTAGAGCGGATGCTGTAGCTTTGCAAGAGGACTTGAATACACTGGCTGAATGGATAAAATGAGTGGGGATGTCAATTCAATGTTTCAAAAGTGTAAGGTTTTGAAATTTGGGAAGCAGAGATGGGATGTAAAGTACACAATCGGTGGAAATATCTTGGAAGAGGTAGAGGAGATGAGAGATCTGGGAGTGATTATAGACAAGGACCTAAAACTTCGTGGACATGTTACTAAAATTGTGAAGACAACACAGTGGATAATGGGAATGATGCAGAGGACACTGACTTGTAGAAGTAAGGATGTTATGGTTCCTTTGTATAAGGCTTTGATCAGGCCACATATGGATTACTGTGCACAAATCTGGTAACCTGGCTTTCAAAAAGATGAAGTTGCATTGGAAAAAGTTCAGAGGCGATTGACTAAGGTGGTTTCTGGTATTGGTGGATAGAAGGAGGAGGGGGGATATGATCGAGACATAAGCTGTTAAGAGGTTATTACCAGATTAATATCAGGGAGGTTTTGCACAGAATGGGTGATGATAACAGGAGAACAAGAGGTCATCCCTGGAAGCTGTATAAGGAGGGTGTGAGCAAGGGAGTGAGGAGCAGGTTTTTTGCATGCAGAGTAGTGAGTGATTGGAATGCATTGCCCGAGAGTGTGGTAAGCGCAGAGACAGTGAATATATTTAATGCGCAGTTTGATAAACTGTGTGTATAACAGTAGACCTCCCATGACGAGTCTTTGACTCCATGGAAGTTTTTATAATAATAATAATTAAGAAATGGGCAGCCGAGTTTAAACATGGCCGTATCACCTTGAAGATGATCCACATGAAGGACGTCCAAAAAGTGTAACATCAGAAATCACTGATCAAATGCACGATATGGTATTGTATAACCGGCGAGTCAAAGTGCGTGAAATTGCTGAGACTATAGACATTTCAAAAGAACGTGTAGGATATATTTTGCATTAAGAATTGCATATGAAAAAGTTTTGAGCAAGATGGGTGCTGTGCTTGCTCACAGCAGATCAAAAATGCACTCGCAAGAAAATCTCTGAACAGTGCTTGGAGCATTTCATCAACAATAAAACTAATTTTGTGCGTCGATTTATTACTATGGATGAGACTTCGATTCACCATTACACACCAGAATCCAAACAGCAGTCAAAACAGTGGACAGAAACCAGTTGTTCAGCGCCAAAGAAGATAGAGTCGGTTCCATCAGCAGGAAAGGTCATGACATTGGTGTTTTGGGATGCTAAAGGCATTTTGTTTATTAATTATCTTGAAAAGGGTAAAACAATAATTGGGGAATATTATTTTGATCTTTAACCACACTAGACAAAAAAATTCATGAGAAAAGACCCAGTTTGCAGAAGGAAAAAAATCATCTTTCATCAGGACAATGCACCTGCCCACAAAAGTGTTTTGGAAATGGGAAAATGAAGGGATCTGCACTATGAATTGTTGGAACATTCACCCTATTCCCCAGATTTGGCTCTCCTTTCGACTTCTATCTCTTCCTACAACTCTTCCTCGCTGGTCAGTGTTTTTCTTCGAATCAAGAGGTGATTGAAACTGTAGAGGGGTATTTTTCAGATCTTACTGAGAACCACTACAGGGATGGATAATGGTATTGGAGCATCGCTCAAATAAATGTATTAGTCTTAAGGGAGATTATTTTGAAAAATAAAAATAATTTTGAAATTATAAATTCGTTTTTTCGTTGTTAGGCCGAGAAATTTTCAAACCACCCTTGTATGCATACACAGATAGATTTCATGATGTCCCCAATGTCAATAGAATTTTTTTTTCACAATTTCAAGAGTGCTTGAGACTCAGTCAATGAAACTGTATTCTCTGTTGGCATAAATCAAAACATAATTAAAGTGAGCTAGTCAATCTCATATGGAGGTAGCAATTTTGTTTTTTTTTCTCAGAAACTCTGCTTTTTCATCCTGTGTACAGGCAAATCAGCCATGAGAACACACAATTTACAGACAAAAAACACTATTGATGGTTGGTGGCAGGTGACATTGTGTTTTGATTGTAGTAGCGTAGTTGGAGGAGAGAGTAGGAAACATTGTAAGTTGTGTAGTGTGCCCTCCCACAATGAGTCCTTAAACTTCCTGGAGGTGTTGCATGGTAGCAGAAATAATAATAAAATGATAGTACAACAGGATGAAATTTCATGCTAGTTAGGATGTCACCTATTTAAACAGCCATCCTCTTGTTTTTTTTGTAAAGGAACCAAATCAGCTAATGTAACAGCCAAACACTAAAGTAAAATAAGTCTGACCAGCAGAAGAACTAGAGAAGATCTATTATAAAGAGAAAGTTCTTGATTGGCACAAAATTTCAAGATGAGTGATACAGACAAATTTCAAAATGGAGGAGACAATGAATCTTATTTGTGCCTACTGTATTACAGAATATTCTAATAAGGAAGGATGAATTTTCCAAGTCACAAAGAACGAAACAAAGTAACAAAGAAAGAGGAAAAGTTGATCTCTGTTGGAGAATAAACTGTAGGGTTAGAAATAGATCTCAGACATACAAAAATACTCTGGGAAAATTTAGAAAAAAAAGGGCAAAGTTAATAACTAGTAGTTGGATTTCTGTTTAGGGCATGGATTAATCACAGTTAACATTTCTGTACATTTTTATATCAGAACATGGAGATATGCACAAATTCACACACATCAATAAATAAATAAAAAAAAAAACGCCTGACTGATTTACTGCTGATAGTGGTATTTTCATGATAGCTCAGGATATATGAGCATATGTCGAAGTTATGAAAAGAAAATGATCACTACACTAGTTTCATAGTGTTTTTTTTTTTTTAATAAAATAAAATATTATTTTCCTGGAAAATTTTTCCCATGTTGCCCTTCTAAACTGATATCAATACTTATGCTTATTTTGCCTATTTTCAAAAGGAGTACTCCTTGCATTAAATCATTGGCTTTTTTTTTTTTTTTTTTTTTTTAACTCCAGTTAAATTAAGACATTGATGATATATATTTTTTAAAAACAAATGGAAAGAAAAATAATAGAAGTATAATTTTTGGCATACCTTTATAGAATCCTCAAGTTTAACTTTTTGATGAAACAGCATCAAAAATAGAGGATAAACTACTAAATTTAAAAATGAAAGCTCAAGGGGTCCTTGAGTTTCAAGTCTAGTTGGCAAAGTAAAGGAAAAAGTTATTCAGCAATGGAGAGCCTTTGACCTCTGAAGACGACTCTTAATGTCAAAACGGCTCATGCTTATACCCTGTAACACCAATTTTTTTATCTTCAATTTTTAAATTTAGTTCATTTGCAATACAAGGCCATTATGATACCACTGTATGTATTTTTCTGGTTTTAGTTTCATATTTTTAATTTCCACATTTTTGGCTTCCATATATTTTTATCTCTATTTTTATACCCTTATGAAAAAAAAACTCTACTTTATTTTAATCCAGCCATAGTCCTAAATGGTTTTTATAGTTCATTTTTAATGGTTTCAAGTTCGGTTATTTATTATTTTTTACCAATTCTATTTCTGATGCCATTTCATCAAAAAATTGAGGATTCTATGAAGGTATGTCAAATATTATTATCCTTATATTATTTTTCTTTCAATTTGTGTTTTTAAAATATATCATCAATATCTTAATTTAACTGGAGGGAAAAAAAAGAGCCAATGATTTAATACAAGGGGTAGTACTCCTTTTGATAAAATTAAATATTATATTTAAAAGAAAAGTAAGAAAAAAAAAGAATCAAAGTCGACCAGCTGTCAGTGCTAACTGTGGATTCAAATATTATTGGAGAACAATAAAGGGTTTGAAAACAAGGACTAAACCTTCAAGTCTAATTGGCAAATTAAAGAAAAAATTATTCAGCTATGGAGGCATGTGCAAGGTTGTTTGTCTGCATTTTTCTATCCTTGCAGATAATCTCACTACACACACACCTTCCTGGCTGAATCAATAATAATAATACCTAGTTAATAATAATGTATACTCAAGAATTTGTAACTTATTTTAATGGTATTAACAACACCAAATGATCTATTTTATATATAAAAAAAAAACATGTTTATTAACTGACTTGTATTTTACTGAATTTCAAATTATCTTCTGCTCTGAAGATGCTGAAAAGGGAAAAAATTCAAATTGTAATGGACAAAAGATATATTAAGTCCCAATCTGGAGCCCTCTAACGTTCTAAAAAAAAAAAAAAAGTATTACAGCTATGTAGGAGTTAATCTTAAGATAAGTCTCCCAATTTTTTGGCAAATGAATGTATCCATACTTGTTCGGGTTAGGAGAATTCTTCATAGCAATGGTTGGCTATGAAGAATTCTAAAAAGAACTATTAAAAATAATCTTTCTGATCTGTAACAATTTTTCTATAAAGGAAAAAAGCATACTGAAAGTTCCTAGTAAGTCAGCAAATGCCCTGTGAGAATACAGTCAAAAATAAGAAACAAAGGTGTGTATAAGTAGCTAAACAATTCAAAATGACTTTTTTTTTTTTAGCTATACATCTGTTAAAATATCAAAAAAAAAATGTTATAATCTGTGGAGAATGTTGAAAAGTCTGAAATGGAGAAAAAGAGTACCATACTTTAAAAAAAAAAAAGAATCTGAGTTGATAAAGGTGATACAAAAACTGAAACCAGAGATATGCAATCAGACGTATGTGTTAATATACTGGGGAATGTGAATCTGCCAGATTTAAGGGTGACTGGTGGTATGTCCCATAACAGGCGAACTGGCCCGGTGAACACATGCATCTACAGACATAGGACACACCAGGAGGCATAGGGGTAACCACCTTATCCTCAAAGCAGTCACGGTTTCAAATCGTAATAGGCCATGCCTAATATGAATGTAACAGGTCACTAGGCTTAATATACGTGAAAGGAGGAAGAGGAGAAGTGGTATGTCCCAGGGATCACTCCTTGAACCATTGTTGTTTAACCTATATCATTAATGATATTGGAAAGAGGTGGACAACAGACGTTCAGTTGCTTGCTGATTATGCAAAGATAGGCAGGGCAATCACAAATGCTACTGATGTATAGCATTTACAAGGTGATTTGAATAGGCTAGAAGTGTGGGAAAATAATAATGGCTATCAATTCAATGTTAGTAAGTGTAAAGTTATGCAATTTGGTGTGATGTGATCCAACAGCATATTATATTGGTGGGATCATGCTTGGAGTAACTGATGAGGCTAGAGATCTTGGCATTATAGACAAGAAGTTGAAGTTCAAAGGTCACATAGCAAAAAATGTAAATACAACTCGGAGGATAACTGCAATGTTGGAATGAATATTCACATTTGTTTTTTCAAAAACGAAACACGATGAGTTGGCATATTGAAAAGAATTATAAAACAGGAGGGAAAACTCAGATAAAAAAACTTTCTTAACGTAGAATTTTCACCTTAGTATGATAGAAATCATCAATACAAGACCATAAAATGGCAATGAAATATTAAAAAACAATTTAAAAAATGCCACCTAAGTTGCTAACATAACTATAAAAGGTCAATAATGTCCTTACTTTTTTTTTTCAAATTATATATACTTGGACATAATAAAGTTAGGAAAGATTATTATTACATGACACCTCCAAGGAGTCCAAAGACTCATAAAGGGAAGGCACCTACTCTACAACTCTGTCTCCACCACTCAATTCACCAACTACAACGAACCGCAACTACAATCATCATGAGTTATTATAATAATACAGTATCTACACAGAGCCTGGAGACTTGTGGGAGACCCAAACTAAATATTTTACACAAAAACTTAGCATACCTCTCCTTAAACTCATTCACCATCAGTGAATGCACAACTAATTCTGGCAATCCATTCCACTCATTCACCACTCTACATGCAAAAAAAAAACTAGTCTACACACCCCTACTACCCACACTCTTACAGTTATCTCTCATACTTACTCTGACAGTTAACAATAATCATAGGTTTGCCAGGCCTGTGACCAGTTTATTAGTATTAGTAATCCTCCCAAGATACAAAGATGGATGGTATTCCTTCCATCTTTGTATCTTATCTTTCAGATTTATAATAACATTCTTATTTAACTGTTGACTTGTTATTTTCTTGTGGTTGTTAAGAAATTTTAGTTCTGAATGCAACTCCACAGTTTTAATTATCTAACATCTCTACTTCTAAGTAATTATTATTGATCCATCTATGTTTTTTTTCTCATTTTTTTTTAATTTGTCTATTTAATCTTTTATATTCTTCATTTCCATTATGATTATTTTTCCAGGTTCTTTATTTTATCGATTAGTTCTAGTACCTCTTCTGTCATCCATTTTTTTTTTTTTTTTTAATTTGCTCTGTGTTTCTGATATTTTTCTTCTTCAGTCAATATTGCTTCTTTTATCTTGATCCATTTGTTGGGATATTCTTTCTTTTCATATACTTCATATTATTTTGAAAAAGTTTTGGTGTTACTGTTATTTAATTTTATCTGTCTCCAACTTGAATATTTTAAATCTGTTAACCACGTGGATCATGGTGTTTAAATCTGTTAGTTATCTTTCTAACTTTATACTTAATGGAATTCTCAGCATGTGGTCTGATCTGCAATAAGCACTTGGCATAACCTTTGCATTTGTTATTCCATTTCTATATCTCTGATTGATATAAATTATTATAAAATCTATTTGAATAGTATATGTATCATTGGGAGATCTCCATATATATACCTTGCTGTTTTTTTGTTTATAAAAAGTGTTTGCAATCCCGCTTATCTTGGCATAAACATATTACATCCATAACCTCAGACACCCCTCCCCCCCCCCAAAAAAGAAAAATTAGTGTTATCAATACAGTGCTTCTCTCCTACTGATGATGATCAGCTTGTTTTCTACCCACTACAGGGTAAAGGCCTCTCCCACTGGGGGAGGGTTGGGTCTACTCCCATGGTGACCCAGTCTATCTTGGGAGAGTGTGTACATATGTGGATGAATGAATGTACGAAGATGAAAGACAATCACAAAACATCCATGCCTTTGGTGAGATTCGAACCCACAGTCTCTTGGCTGGAGAGCAGATATGCTAACCACTCGGCCAACTAGGCTGGCTCTCACCTACTACTCAACTCTTTACATTACATAAATCCAAAATTCAACTAATCTTAGAATATTGTTCTTACATTTGGGGTAGTGCATCAGGACATCCCAAAAAAGGTTCCTGATCATATATCGAAGAGGACAATCTATCAAACTGATAATCCTCTTAAAGATGCCCTCCACTCACTTCTCACAGACATTGTTTCTGTACTACTAGGCCTTTTTTTATAGCTATTTTCAAAGTTGCTGCCTCACCAAACCAGCTGTTTGCATTCCTCAGTTTTCCTCTGTTTTTTGGAACAGCTTTGCACATATTATTTTTCCCAACATATAAAACCTTTAACTTTTCAAGAAAATCCATTCTTTCTTTCACATGGGACTATTTGTTATTAAACTATTATTAAATTTGAAGTATTTTTAAATATTTCACATATTCACAGCAGAATACAAATTATATAATGAAAACCTTAAATTTCTTAACCTATGCTGCATCTATTTTATGACATTTCATAATATTTTCCCATTCTGCTGCTCAAATTAAAGTATTTAATCAGCAGGCTAACAAAGATTTATCATCACTTTATAACATGTTGGAAAACTGCCTTTTAGGTTTTTAAACATTTTTTTAAAGATTACTAATAAAGGATTTGGATAAAAATCTTTCTCTCTAAACCAAAATTTCCTAAAATAATGAAATGTTAATCAAAACTAGTAACCTACTATGGGTAAATGCCGCAAGAGCTGATCATTTTAACTAGATAAAAATTCTATTCAAAAATATTTGAAGTACTTCTTTTTTAATAACACGACATTTCTTTGAATGCAGCAAATGTATTTATATCAATATACTACAACCAATACACTATTTTAGAACAAATTGCTTTTTTTTTGTGTGAATTCCACCAACAAAAAGACTGCAAACATGCAATTACATTGGTATTAGTATATAGGAGGTTAAGCTTTAGGCAATCTGAGAATCCTAACCTAGGGACCAAACACGAAATTTATTTTCAAGCCACCTACAACAAACAAGTTTGTGATAATACACTGATGACAAATAACATCTACAGCCAAAAGCCTTCCACAGCCATCCATGCTATAGATCCAAACCTCTTAGTTAGAAAGTAGGTATACTATCCACTCAGCCAGCCAGCCTAGTAACCAACATGCTATTAAATGTGACAATGCTCACTTGAAATTTCTTCTCATCCAATCTGATATTTATGAATAAATTCAAAGACTGGCTACAAGAAAGTTGTCAAACTATTATCAAGTTTCTTGGCATTAATATTACTTCAAGATTTAATTATGTGATAACTTAGCTAATCAGCAGCATTTTAATCACAAGCCATTTTTCTATTCATTCACTTGGTAATAAATTTAAATTGTCTAAATGATTTGTTTGAGACCTGATTTTATCTTCGTTTGGGCAATTTAAATAAATATAAACTTATGATTAAATAAGTATTATTACAAAGTCAGATGAAACACAGGTTACACTGATAATTATATTTCAAAGAATATTTATAAATTTGTAACGAAATATGTCTGTTGAGAAAAGGGGGGGGGGGAGACTAAAGAAAAAGACAAAAAACACAGGATGCTCCGCATCGCATTCCGAATAACTGTATACACGGTTTTCAACATGACATAGTTGGAAACACATTCCTGACATTTCTAACAACAACACAGAGTATTTGGAATATTTCATGGGAGTTTTAAAGGCATAACTCATTACATGAGGCACAGCAACACAGGGCAGAGTTTTCTAATAAATTTCGTGTACTCATTACTGGTTATTAAAATACTTAAAGCATCTTTCCCTCGTCTATAGAATTTGTCAATACACTAAACATTATTTTCAAGTACTGAGAATTGATTTTCAAAATTGCTTCATTTCTGGATCTGATTCTCGGGAATATAAGGATTAACACAGAGACTCACTGGAAAGCTGGATGATTGGGTGCTAGCCTTCTGTCGTTTTTTCTCAGCACGGGCTGTTAAAGCAGAACTGCTTTTGAAGAAACGCCCGAAACGATGAAATGTTTCCAATCTTCCACTGCATTAACTGATGATCCGTTTGCCGGCTTCCCCGTTAACAAAAAGCAAAACGGTATCAAAGCAGAAGAACTGATGAGCTGTAATTTCGGCGTCGAAATTTTCAAAACAAGCGATTCCAATCTTCTGAAAATCAGAAAAACAACCAAACATTTTGACTAGTCGATTGTTACTCCATGAACTGGGTCATTTAAACATTCTATCTTGAACTTGTAAAAATATAGTCATGAAAACAGGATATAACATTATCACCGAGTCTATCTCCTATAATTAGCTTAAAATGCTTAACCTAAAATTGCTGACTAAATCCCATGTGCACTAATTTCAGGAGGCACCCTTTGTAATAATAATAATAAACTGTTTATGTATCCCAAACCTCAGAATCCGTATAGACTTCATGGTGAAAGTAAACCGAAAAAATTAATTTCTATCTTGTTTCAATAGTGAATGCTAAAAAATACACTCTTTAATAGTTAACACGAACACCTGCGTGGACTTTTGGATTGTTTTTGTTTGACTAAACATACATTTTGTCAGAGGCCGGCAATTTCAGAAAATTATATATGTAATAATATATCAAAAATGACATACAATACAATATAACTTACTAAAACCTTCGTAAACCTCTTCTCCAATTCGTTTGATTCAGGCATTGGCATTTTCATGTTGTCAACTGCAGACTGCTTTACCCGTTGTTCGCTAAGCTGTGATCGGGAAGATTCCGCGTTGCCCATTCTGGCAGACGGTTTCCAGACTCAGTAACCATACGTTACGCGTCGGGAAAAAAGCATCCGCAAACACACCTTCATTACTCGATTATCCAATGCAACAAGTTGTGGTAATTCCAGAACTGTCATTGAGGCACTATAAACATGAACACACATGTAAACACTTCGTTAAATTTTCACATCATTACCTATCAAATACTCTAAACATATCACATACAATCGAGGAGAGCCGAGTACACAGTAAACTATTTTCTTCTAACCCCAAAAAATAGGTCGATGAGTAACAGCCAGAAACTGCGCAAACGCAGGAGAAAGTTTTCGAACAAATGACCAATCAGCCTCTCCCTGCAGAAAATATCCGGGACATTCTATAGCATACTTTCTTCAAGTAAGAAATGTTTTTGGTACTTCCCATTCTTTTGGTAATAAGCGTGAGAGTTGGGTGTTGGTCTGTTTAAATAAACTTTCTTATACTTGAGATTTTGCCATCTTTCAAAGTGATAGTTGCTCGTATATACCGTTGTTTTCACATCAATGGCGTTTTGTTTTACCGTGCGGAAATTATTAACTGGGCTTAAGTACACCTCAGGTTACTTAATACCTCCCACACAAAACATTTGGTTGCTTCCTTGGAATTAAGCAACTGTTATTATATATGTGATCTTGATATCGTTGTTTGCTAACATGTTCGCAGTTCTATAATAATAAGCACTTTCAGCGTTGTTAAGGTTTTTTTTTTCTCAAAAATCATTATATATTAATTACTAAAGTATATACTAATTACTAAAGTATTACTAAGTAATTAATTACTAAAGTATAGAGTTCAAAGACTTGAATTTGGCATATGTAAGATATTAAAATCGAGGATATTTTATAGCCAAATATGAAAGAAACTTTTAAAAAAATCGAAAATTTACTAGAGTTTATAACCTTCGGGGTTGTCATGTAATGTGCCTTCATGTATGAAAATCATCGACTAACCTGTTTATAAAATAAAAAGAAATGTGCGAAAAAAAAACGCTCGTAGAGTTGTAATTTTTAGTGAAATTATTGTTGGCGGTTTCGTTTCAATGTATGCGGGTCGTCGAAAACGAAATACGTGATCATGAATTGTATATGTCATATTTTCCCTGACATATACTATTAAAAAACGCCATTCTTGATTTTGCAAAGGCATTTGATAAAGTACTGCATGATAAATTAGACTGCGAGAAATGGGCGACTGATAGTAGATTAGTGGCATGGATTTGAGACTGCCTAAGTAATAGATATCACTGTTTTATGTATGAGGCAGCAGTGTCCTAGAAAAGAAAGATGACAAGTGGGGTGCCACGGGATTCTATGTTGGGGCTACTAGTATTTAATTTATATATCGATAGCATAGCATCTGGCTCAAAGTGAGACATGTAGTTGTTGCAAGTGATGCAAAGATGGGAAGAGTTATGAAAAATAACACTGATGCTAGATTATTTAAGGAGGATTTGGATAGGTTGGTCCTGTAAGCATAAAAGTGGGGATGTCTCTTCAATGTCCACAAGTGTAAGGTTTTGCATCTCGGAACAGGGAAATGGAATGCAGTTACTATATTATCGGAAATTCACTGCAAGAGGTGTCCGCGAGGTTAGCCTAGTGGCTATGCACCTTGCAACCATATGCCTGGAGAAGGAGTGTCCTCGATTCGATTCACGTCGAAGACGTGAGGAGCTTAAGGATTTTTCTCAGCCATAGGCAAGTTAACCTTGGGTGTAGACAGTAGGGTTTTCCCTCCAGTTTGTCTGGGGTTTTTCATCCCGCAAACCGGTCCCGTGAACACGCGGGCTATAGTCATAGGATGTAGTACTTAATCCCTCATTAGGAGGCTTAACCACTCCTGAGGGGCGGTCGAGGAACGGGGAAACTCCACACGAATAATAATAATAATAATAATAATAATAATAATAATAATAACTGCAAGAGGTGGCAGGAGGAAGCACGATATTAGCAGTGATTGTGGACAGAGGATTGCAATTCGGGAGACACATAGAGAATGTAGTGAATGTGACACAGGAGGACTGCAGGAATAATGAAAAAGGCATAAGTCGTAACAAGAACTGATTGACGTTATATAAGAAATGATTCAACTCCATTTGGACTATTGTGCACATATTTGTTAGCATGGCTCTAAGGGCAATGAAGATACATTAGAGAGGGTTCAAATGAGAATAACTAAGATAAATTTCAGGACTGTGGAATGTTGATTATGGAAATAGATAGTAACTCTGGTCTGCCAGAGAGGTGGAGGAGAGGTGACATGATAGATATATATTAGTTGGTGATGGGATCTTATAGGATAGATACAGGAGAAATTTTTCAAAACAGGTTAGGAAGAGAAAGAATGAGGTCATTCTTGGAAGAAGTTTAACGAGTACAATGAGCAGATTTTTCTCATGACTAGTGGAATATATTGCAGAGGAAGTGGTGGGTGCAACATCACCGAATCAGTTTAAGCAGTTTTATGACTGGCAGGGTGTGAGTACGATTAATTATCCTTGTGAGTTGTTTTTGCTGTTTAAATTTTGTTTAAATATGTAGTAACTGCTGTTATTTATCACAAAGACATTCCAAGATGATTCTTGGACTCCATAAAGGTGCCAGTGTAATAATAATAATAATAATAATAATAAAAAAATCAGCTAACGCCTTTTTATTCCCGTATACGGGAGTAGGCGAGGCCATTTAGCCCTATCTAACTTTTGGAGACTGAGTGGGCAGTTCAATCTCCACTGGTACCAATCAGCGATAGATGGCCTAATGCTATCACTAATTAAGCGGTACACAGTGAAGAGAGACGGCTCAAATGTGCCGCCGTCTCGTGGTCCCTAATCCTAACAGAATATATTTAATGTCTGAAATAATGTGGGTTCTACGGTCGATTTTCTTGAGTTTACAAGACGAAAAACCCGAGTTTCAGGGAGGAAAAACCTGCTTGCCCGTGCCAGAGATCGACTAACTCTGGAACCGGTCGAAAAAAGGCTTAGAAAAATTTCCTCTAGTCGCCGACTAGAATCGAAACCAAGTCTTCCTTCGTGCGGCCAAGTGCGGTGGTATGCAAACGCCACATCCACTGAGCTACACAGGCTCCTCATAATAATAATAATAATAATAATAATAATACATGCAAACAGAGAGACATAATAATAATAATAATAATAACGATATACATGGGCAACCTTTATGAAAAACTCGCTAAAAAACTCATTAGGAGATTGTGTGATGGTTTGAGGAGGAAATTCATTGGGTGGATGCACTGACTTCTGTGTGCCTTCTTAGCGGAACCATGAATACTACCATTTACGGAGACGAGGTACTAGATATCTTCGTTGATCCTTATATGGGTGCGATAGGGGAGACGGTTATACTATAAGACAATTCTCATCCTCATAGAGTGAGACTGGATTGGCTAGCCAAGTTTCCTTACCTTAATCTTATTGAGCATGCCTGCGATGCTCTAGGTAAACATGTTACCACTCTTAATCATTCTCCCCAAATCTTGAGGACTTCCTCAAGATTTGGGGAGAATTTTGAAGAAGAGCTTTGCAGGTGCAATAGTTGTTATTACCAACTGATCTTCTGGATACCATTTTTAACAGTACAAAACATTGTAGCGCATTTCGTACTGAGGCACTTTGACAGTCCCATTTTGACCTCTTGTGTTTGATTATTGTCCTCATGTACTTATTTGTTACTAAATTAAACTATTTATTCATAAAATTTGTGGGTGTTTCTTTCACAGTTGAAAAATTTTACATATAAAGCACGTGATTTCGCGTGTTCGTGACCAATTCGTACATCGCCTTATTTCTTTCTCCACTTTAACATGAATTGACTCTTCTTGGCAGTCTGCCAACGATAGCTCTCTCTTATGACGTCAGGCTTTATAGCATGCTTAATACCTAAAATCTAGAAGAATAACTATGAAATAAATACAATGTTTACCATAAATAAACAAAGAGAAAACTCACGATAAGTCAAAAACTCTATTCTGAATTTTTAGGCAATTTACTGGAAGGTGATATGAGATGTGAAAGAAACACCCACAAATTTTATGAATAAATAGTTTAATTTAGTAACAAATAAGTACATGAGGACAATAATCAAACACAAGAGGTCAAAATGGGATTGTCAGAGTGCTTCAGTACGAAATGCACTACAATGTTTCGTACTGTTAAAAATGGTATCCAGAAGATCAGTTGGTAATAACAACTATTGCACCTGCAAAGCTCTTCTTCAAAATTCTCCCCAAATCTTGAGGAAGTCCTCAAGATTTGGGGAGAATGATTAAGAGTGGTAACATGTTTACCTAGAGCATCGCAGGCATGCTCAATAAGATTAAGGTAAGGAAACTTGGCTAGCCAATCCAGTTTCACTCTATGAGGATGAGAATTGTCGTCTTATAGTATAAACGTCTCCCCTATCGCACCCATATAAGGATCAACGAAGATATCTAATACCTCGTCTCCGTAAATGGTGGTATTCATGGTTCCGCTAAGAAGGCACACAGAAGTCAGTGCATCCACCCAATGAATTTCCTCCTCAAACCATCACACAATCTCCAATAACATAAGTATCCGTTTCACAGATATTAGAGGGTATACCTAGTTCTCAGTAGACCAGAGCACACCTGGTATCGTTCTGTAGAGAGAACCAGGGACACGTTATAATAACTCTAATATCCGTGAAAGGTTCACTTATGCTAGAAATAATGTAATGGTTTGGAGAAGCCATCATAGGGTGGATGCACCAACTTGAGTATGTTTCCTGCCAGATCCTAGAAGCCTATATTTATCTGTGCTATAGAGCAGCACTCATCAATGTTTTCCATAGAAAGCAAGCAAAATTCTTTTACCTTGGTTTTTTTGAAACTTGGGTAGGCTCCACCTATCCTTAGTCATTAGTGATAGCTGTACTTATGGATAATGATGATTTGTAAGTCTTTGGAGAAAGGGAGAGAGAATGACAAGCAAGTCCTCCTACCATCTCGTCGCCCTAAATACTATCACCCCTATTGTTTGAATAGCGTGAATGTCATATAGAACTTTTTTAAAAAATAAATTCTCTAAAGTCTTATTTACCTCAAAGGGAGTGAATGAAGATCCATAAGCTCTAAGTAATTATTTCGGAAAGAAGAGGGCAGACGAGCAGTCTCTATCCCAATCATTTACTGATAGTGAGCCCAGACTATCAAAAAATCAAAGCTTTCGAGGATAGAGAGAGAGAGAGAGAGAGAGATTACAGTAGTCAACTACTACCATCTTGTTTGACTAAATTCTAATACTCTAATTACTGCATGTAATAGTATGAATTGTACTTCTTGGAATACGGGATTAAAAATCCGAGTTTTCAGAAGGGAAACCCTACTTGACCATGCCAAACATTGACTAGCTTTCAATTCATTGAAGAAAGGCTTCGACTATATTCGACCTTCTGCTTTTTCCATCTCTTTACTTGCTGCTTTAAAGTAGTGATAGTCTTGTGCCAGCTATCTTTATTTGGCTGCTAGTAGAGATTGAACTGCTCTCAGTCTTCAAACATTAGTGGGGCCTAAAACGGCCTCTTTGAGTTCCTATAAGGGTATATAATGTGTTAACAGATTTTCTTGTAATCCGATTAATGAAATATATCATGGAAATAATGGTATTCTAGTTGGCATTCTAAAAAGTCAGTAAAAATATGGATCATATTTATTCTCTGACTGTTGCTCCCCTGAGAGAATTCACACTATAATTTGAAATACAAACTGACAAACTACCCATAATCTCAGAAATGTGTCTGCTGAGGAAGATAAGGAAAAGGGTTTGGAGAATGGTTGGGATTATCTAGTGTTATGGGAGCTCCATTGCTCAGTGGATTCGAACCCATGTCTTTCTCTTTAGTTGAAAAGGCCTAGGTTTGAACCTCTATAGGATGCAAAAAATCCTTATGAGGGCGCTTCAAATGTGAGTTCGTATGGTGGTGAAAGGAATTTCCCTCTCGGAAACTGTGGTTTTAAGTGCAGCAATCAGTCAAGATGGCTAGGAGAATACATGAAATTGACAGAAAAAAATACTCTATAACCATTTGCTTAATACTGGTTTCATAAGATGACGTCATACTGCCACTATGGGACTGACAACGATTATATTATCATACACTGATTAATTAATACTGGCATTGTTATAGAAATGATTTCTATGAGCTAGCTCATAATAGAAATGGCAAGATAGCACTATTTGACAGTTTATTACATTTGGAAAAGAAAAGCATGTTAGAAAAAGAAAGACACCAGGGGTCATGTAGTGGACGGTTAGTGTGATCTTGAGCTTGAAGTTAAATCATTGCTTTTAATTGATTTAATGATATTTTGATAAATAGCTGTCTAATGCATTACTGTAGCTGAGTGTATTTATTTTTGAAATATTTATTATCCGAAGCCTAGCACAGACACTATAAATATATCAACTGGTTCCCAAGTTAAGAGATCTCTGGCATGGGCAAGCTGGTTTTTCTCCCGAAAACTCAGGTTTTTTGTTCCGTAAGCTGAAGAAAATCGACCGTAGAACCCATATCATTTCAGACAGTAAACATATCCTGTTAGAGTTTGGTACCAAGAGATGGCAGAACCTCTTTGCTTGTCTCTTCCTCGGTTGCCGATTATTATCAGTGAGAGTGATGGGCCAGCTACTACTGATTGGCTACTGGTGGACAGTGTACTGCTCACTCAGTCTCCAAAAGCTAGATAAGTTTAAAACGGCCTCACCAACTTCCTATAAGGGAATAAAAGGCGTTAACTGATTATTTTATATGTATAGCGTGTAATAGATAAACGGTGTAATTCATGGCGCCCATGCGAACGAAAACAATAGCAGCCAAGACAACATTATTCAACATGGGGGAATTATGAAATGTAGTATGTATGTGTGAGCTATGTATTTGTTACCAAGAGAAAATGGGTTCTGATATGAGATTGGTAGTGGAGATAGAATGTGTCATAAATGATTTACGATGCATACGAGACTTCTCAGAAGCGATAGAATAAAATAGTGCAATTTAGTACTGAAATCATTGAAACCAAAAGGGTCGGAATGAATGGAGTTCCGTGTTTAAACGATGGTGAAAGAAATGCCAAAGGGAGTATGAATGAGATGATTGATAATAACAGTAAGATAGCATATTCGTGGGCGAAAATTCAGGAGAATGTAGAAGACCCGAATAAGGAAAAAAGCTTTCTTGGATGTAGTTCTTGAAACTGACACTGTTTCTGTGATACTGAACGATTACAGAAACAGCAATAGATTAGTTGATCTGAGAACAGAAAAAATCAAGTGATACGAAGCCAACAAGAAAACTGTTTAGAGAAATAGCGTAAGTAGATAATATTTTACAGCGTTTTTCTGATAAGGGAAGTAATTCACGAAAGTGATACAAAAGCTTATTTTCCTAGTGCGAATATTCATAATATTGGTAATGCTGTTAGAATGCAGGAAGATGAAAGATTCATTGTTTTGGTTAGAACCGATGACCTAAGAGGTAAGAAGTACTATATGAAAGAGGATGTCAGAATACTGGAAGAAACGAAAAACAAGAGCGAGCAGGTGAAGTTTGTGAGTCTGCTCCTGCGCTTTGATATTGGCCCACTGAGAAGCAGGATGACGATTGCTAATCATTTAATATGTAAATTGTGCAGAAGGAAGATGAAGAGTTTGTGGACCTATAGGCTCAGTTTGATAGACGTAAAAAATTGTATAATGCTGATGTGCTGCAATTAAATATATTCTGAGTTAAGTGTCTAAGTGGTTACTGAGAGCGTGGAAGTGCAAAGCCGGGAACTAAAGCAATTATGGTGGATAATTTCTCACGCTCACCCATGAATGTGTGTGAGAGCACTCTTTGAGCATGTCATTATGAGAATGACCAACAATTGCAGTCTAGTTTCTCAAGCAAAAATATTGAATGGGATGCGCAGTTCGGGAAGAAAAGATGGCTGTGGCCTTCAAGGATGCTGCAGTTTTTTATATACTAATGCTAGAAGTATAAGTGTCAAGAGTTCGGAGCATTGGTTAGTGGAACCTTGCCAAACGTTACAGGCATTAGTAAGAGGGCTAACAGCAGATTATATAGTTACAGGTATAGAATGTGATGTATTGAGTATTTGCAGGAAGTATAGAGTAGACAGGACATACTGCTGAAAACAGCAGATGAATTGCAGCCAACAGGAGTAGAAGACAGTCATGAAGGCAGCAGTTCTTTTGAGTCAATCCAGGCCAGATTCAGGCCAATATGATATAGTATAAAATTGTTTGCTGCTGTAGGCCAGGGATGATGTGGAAGATATGCATCAGCAGATTAGTGCAATGAGTGCAAGTCGAATAATTATTATGAGGAACTTCAACTTCGATGACATAAATTGGAAGGAGGAAAGATTGTGTGGAAGTAAAGAAATGGAATTAATACACTGGCTGAGGGGAAAATTACTTGAAGTAAAATGTGACGGAAAGGACTCGAGGTATGAGAGAGTTGTATCTTGTTATAGAATCAGACGACCTGTGCATAAGGTGGATACGTTGCTTCCGATTGGGGAAAGTGGTCATATGGTCTTGATTTGGAAGCAAGCAAAATGTGAAAATCCCAATCAAGAAGGTGTATATGTGGAACTAAAGGTAGGTGATTAAGGTAGACTTAAGAGGCAGCTTGAAACACTATCATGACATAAATATCTGCATGGGAAGGATGTTCACAGTGTATGGGTGATAAATAAGGGGTACTTGGAAAAAGCAATATCACACTGTATATAGATCTGGGAGATAAATCGGAGATAGGAATTACATGAATGATTCGTGTAATTATGCATGATATGCAAAATTGTGGATAGTATATTAGGAGAAAGGTGATGACCAGCTAACTCATGAGCAGTACAAGGATAAGGCAAGAAAGGCGATCAGCATGGGAAGGAAGGCAAAATCCGATTATGTTACTGAGAGAAAATTACTTAAAGCAAAAATGTGAGGGAAAGGACTCAGGGTATGAGAGAGTAGTATCTTGGAAGAGGATACTTAAATTATGGCAGATGAAATTTTTTAACCTGCTGAGCAATGATTTTGCAAGGATATATCATCCAAGTGTAGAAATAAACTGAACAAGCAAAAGAAAATCTCAAAGAGTTTTTCTTTATGTGGCAGATAAGATGAAGGATGATTATCGAAGGATAACTTTAATGAATGCAGATGGTAGAGAGGTAAGGGGTGGTAGAACCTACTGAGCAATGATTTTGCAAGGATTTATCATCCAAGTAATGGTATTGTTATGACAGGGATGACAAGGACTGCTGTGAGGAGGGGCTGAAGAATTGTAGGTACTTTGGATATTGCAGAATCGGAATGCGAATAAGCTGCGGAATTGGATGGGATATTGGATCGTGTATTATGGAAACGTGAAGAGAAACTGGCGATGACTTTGACTTGGCAGTTTAATTTGTGCCTCAGCTCTGGCAAAGTCCCAAGAGAGTGGAAGAACGGCAAAATAATTCCTTTATTAAAGGAGGAGCTGAGCCTGTGGTAGCAAATTATAGACCACTTAGTATTTCAGGAGTGGTGGTAAAAGTATTGGAAAAGTTGGTCAAAATTAGCATTCAACAATAGGTGGATAATTATATGATACTTTGTGATCGGCAGCATGACTTTATAGAGGGTGGGGCATGTCTTACTAATCTAACTTCTTATATTATAGTGACTTAGCTGGATAAAGGGAATTGCTACACTGTGATACTGATAGATTTTGTAAAGGAGTTTGACAGGATATCACATGAAACTCCATTATGCAAATTGCAACAAAAGGGTAGCTCATGAAGTACCAAAAAGTAATATATGGAGGAGCAGAATCCAGGAGAAAGAAGATGACTGGTGATGTGATACAAGACTTGTGCTTAGTTCACTGCTGTTTTATTTGTATATAAATGATATAGCAAATAATTTAAAGGGAGATATTCAGTTGTTTGCTGATGATACAAAGTTAGGTAGATTGATATTTAATCGAATAGATGCAGAGAGCTTGCAGGATGATTCGAATAGGTTAACAGTATGGGGAAAACATAATGGGCGTCATTTTAAAAGGGAAAAGTGTAAAGTTATGCATTTTAAGATACAATGATTACAAGGTCTGTAGCACATCGAGGGAACTGTTCTCTTAGAAATCAATGAAGCCAAGTATTTGGAGGGAAGTAGTAGGTAGTGAGTTGACGTTTACAGGACATATTGCAAAAGTGGCCAGGGTAGCTCAAAGGCTTACTTGGTTATTGAAGAGCACACTAACAAGCAGAGGTAAGGGAGTTATCGTTCCTCATTATAGGCTTGACACAACCACGTCTAGATTACTGTGCTTAGGTCTGGTTCTTGGGATTAATGAACTGGTGGGGTTATCGAGAAGCAAGTTACCCAGATGGTGAGTGTTCTGTCGAATGCTTTCTTTTAGGATGAAATAAGGGGTTGTTGGTGGCAAAATTTGTTTGTTAGGTATAAAAGGGTGGACATGACAGAAACGTTTAAGTTGAAGGATTTTATAGAACTAATTCAAGGGAAATATTTTAGCACCTGAATAGAGAGGGCATAAGAACAAGTCATGAAATTGGGTAAGAGTGTAGTTAGCAAGGGGATAAGGACTGTATTTTTCATTTGGAGAGTAGTGAATAAATGGAATGGATTGCCTGAGACAGACAGTTTTGAGTGTGTTGTCTGTTAATGATTTCAAGAGTATCATAGATATTGTGTTAACACTTTTAGCCTTCCAAGATGAATCGTAGGACTCCATAGTGGGCCTGTGAAATAATAATAATAATAAACATAGAAATTTCTCTTTGTAGATTCTTCATCATTAGAAAATTTTCAACCGGAAGTTGTTTGAAATTTTGGTCGAAGAAAACATTCGATGAAGGTAGTATTTTATGCTTTTTTTATTGAATGTTTTCTTCTGGTTGGCTTGAATGTTGGTTTGTGAGAGGCAAAACGTTGTTTCTGGGATGGAACTTTCTGCTGGAGAAAACTCAACATTAAAAGAAAAGAATTAAAAAGTTCACTGGCATTATTAGTGTGGTAAAGACAGTGACTATATTTCGTAGAATGATACAGGTGGACTGCAAATATTTAACTAAAGAAGATTATAATTTGTACTCTCCCTAAAATTGGATATCATAGTGAACTTATGCAATACTCCATTTTGAACGGAATTATTAAAAAGAGAATTTTGAAAAAGTGAAATAAGAATCCAAACTGAATGTCAGTTGTTCTTTGAAAATAAAAATGGATAGTTTAATACACCCTCATCCTATCCGATCTTCTATATAACAAAAACATTTGATAATCTATTTGATTAACATTTGATAATCTATAGTTTACAGACTTCTATTATGTCATTCCTGTTTCTGCTATTTACTATTGTTTGCATTTCACATACTCTCAATCTGCCCTCATAATCTGCATTTCATAATCCTGATATCATCTTTGTTACTCTTCTTTGCACCCTTTCTGCAGCTTCTTTATTCTTTGGAACTCAGGAGACCAAATATGCGCACTGTATTCTACGTGTAGCCATATCAAGGTCTACTAAAAAGGCAAAATGACTTCCATATACTTGCATGTCAATGTTCAGTTCAACATCACCGTTCTCCTCTGAGTTTTATTTGCAATTTTAATTAGCTTTGAACTTGAAATTTCCATCCACTATATCCATCTCTAGTGTCGTCTGCTACTCCAAGCATAATCCAGCCAATATAATATGCTGCTGCATAACGCATTATGTTAAAGTGCATGACGTCACGTTTACTAAATCACCTTGTAAATGCTATATATTAGTAACATCTCTAATTTCTCTTCCTATCTTCGCATTATCAGCAAAGAACTGAAGATCTCGTTTCATCCCCTTTTCAATATCATTCTTGTGTGGATTAAGCAATAATAGTCCAAGGTCTGATCCCCTGTCCACACTATTGGTCACCTTAAGTATGGAAGATTTACTTCTTGCCTATATTACTTTCTGATACCTGTTTGTCAGTAACGCTCTTATCAAAGCCAAAAGTTTATATTCCAATTTTATATTCTTTAGTTTATTCAAAATCAAAATCCATTCATGTAGTATCCTATCAAATGCCATACAAAACCTAACAGTATATTATGTATATCCAAGACCTGTGTAGCTCAGTGGAAGTAACGCTTGCATCCTCTGCACTAGGCCGCCCTTTTGCAGAACTTCTTGAACTGAAGATAGTTCAAGTCTAGTCACCGATTGAAGAAACTTTTTCTAAGCCTATCTTCGACCGGTTCCTGAATTAGTCGATGTCCGGCAGGGGAAAGTTGGTTTTTTCCTCCTGGAAACTCGGATTTTTCATCCTGTAAACACAAGAAAGTGTTTAGTAGAACCCGCATTAATTCAGACAGTAACATATTCTGCTAGGGTTGCCCATTCATTCTCCAAAAGCTAGATAAAATTAAAAGGCCTTGAGAACTCCTTACAAGGGAATAAAAAGGCATTAGCTAGCTTAGCTTACTTTTATCCAATTCAGCAGCAGTAACATTATGCATATGAATAAATTACTGAAACATGACCTCCCTGTAGTAAACCCAAACTGTTCCATGTAAAGCATAGCTTGTTTAAGTACAGACACTGTAATCTGCATGAAGAAATTGGTATTTGGAAACAGGAGTGTCACAATCATCTGCTTCATTAAATTGAAAATCCTAGATCTGGCATCATCTCAGCGAACACTGTGAGTAGTATTGCCATTTCCTACTTGGTCAAGGAAGCGATAAAGCATGGGAGCGATTTCAAGATAATGGTCCAGTTTATTTTATCAATACTATTATGAATGGAGAGATATAACTCCAGGTTCTATGTAACACTTCATGTATGAAATTTTTCATCAAAGAAGTTGTCCTTCTAGCAAGTAAAGATCCCCCGTCACACAGCAAAGACTACTAGACTTTAAAGATAACGCATTTGTGGTTACATGCCCTTAAAGACAGACCAGCTCAGTGCCTATATGTAAACCTCGTTTTATATTTGCGGGATAAAGTAGACAGTGTGAGGAATTGTTACTTAGTATCACTGGCAAATCAGGAAAAGTCTTTCGTAAATAACATATATTAATTTGAACGTTGTCAGAAATTGTAGAACATTTACACTTCCACTGAATATCGTCCCACTAGCATTGCACGGCCGTGTAACTTCGCCGCTTACAAATCGGATCGGGCTTATGAGAGAGAGAGAGAGAGAGAGAGAGAGAGAGAGAGTGGCTAATTCCTCATTATAAGATTTAATGGTAAGAATATAGCACACATAAAAACCTCATGGAAAAACAATATTAAAATTGCAAAAATATAAATGCACAAAACAAGTGAAAAGAATAGACAGAAAGCCTAAAGTTCTATGAGGGTTGCCCTCTAGGGTGATGTTGGGTTGGAGATCTAAAAAGGAAAGTTTCCCAAATTTTCGCAATTGTAACACAACCATATTTAATGAGATATTTTTTCAAACTTTTGCTGATTCTGAAAGACGTCTTTTAACTTTGTATTTGTTTTGGTGAAGGATAATAATTTTTCTTCCATATTTTCTGTACAAGGTAATCAAGGCATGGTCATCTAGAATTGAATGACGATACTTACGCAGAAATGTATTTTTTATGTTCTAGGAGGATGTTATCACATCTCCCAGTTTAACCATAAAATGATAAGTTGCAAGAACTTTGTAAACACCTGAAACTGAGAGAGAATGTAGAGAATCCTTGGGAGAGTAGATGAAAACAGCTAACTTCAGATGAGGTTTTCATGAAGTGCATGGATTGTACTTTTTTTAGAGTTTTGGCTATTTTTCTAAGGTATCCAGGATATATTAAGAATAGTGATGGCATTACTATAGTCCGAATGTTGAGAAGAATGTGAGGAAATGGAAGAAACATACTTTTTTTTTTATCTTTTTGGTATTGTATCCATTGGACAAGAAGGTCTGGCAAATAAAAAAAAAGAGTTCTACTGTAAGGAAAGCTTGCGTAGAACTGACATTGGAAGTTCTATTGACAAGGCTTTTGATAACACTATATTCTTGAGGGTGGGGATGATGGGAAAGTTTGCGTATTTGTCAATCTGTACCAGTGTGCTTTCTGCAAACTAAGACAGAAATGTGCCATTGGGAAGACGTGCGATTAGCGTATCTAGAGAGGAAGGCTATTATTATTTTCGTTTTCTACAGTGAATTGGATTCTGGGGTTTAAAGTGTAAGAAAGGAATTTAATGTGTCTAAGCTATGTGACGAAATAGAGAACGCGTTGTCAACGTATCTTAGCCAGATTGGTTTGTGAACAGCAGTATCTAGGGCATGTTATGTTCCATATAATAATTGAAGAGAGGGGTACATCCCTCAATCTGTTTACAAATGATATCTTTTCGAGTGAATCAGTCAGAATGGTGGGTAATACTGAAAGGAACAATGATATGAGGGAGGGAGAAAATTATGGTCTTTGAGCAACAGATTCATTTCCCGATTATATTCACTAGCATTCGTAACCACAGTAGAATTACCCTTATCGGCTTTAGTGATTATTATGCTACCGTCTTTGTGCAATTTACGGAGAATAAGGATTTGGATGTTAGAGAGATCTCTTCTATGCAGCGGAGCTGGAGAAAGATATTAGGTTTGTCAAGCCTAATATTGTTGGCAAAGGTAGGCGACAAGTTGCGGATACCAGGTGCTATATGGAGCATCAAGTCTAAGGCGTTACTTCAAACGGCTTATAGTTACGAGTATAGCTCTCTCTCCAAAACCGACAGTAAAATCGCGAAATTCTTGCTGTTTTTGATCAGTTAAAATCCAGAAGTTTTCTTTACCTAATTAAAGTAAATAACGAAAAGATGTATGATTTCCGTAATTTAAAAAATGCACTCTCTTTTATGTGATTACTGGCCATGAAATCCTATGGAAGGAGTGTAGGCCCGAGTTTGGTGTTCTGCTTCATGCAAAACCTGGAGTACGTAGTTAGATTCATATTTTTGAATGAATGCTCTTATAAAAAAATACGGAACTAATTGTATGCTTTCTAATTGCATTTACCTGGAAATGTCTCTCCTTATATCCTTGTACGGAAATGACTGCATGTATTTTTATTGCATTTTCTTCTGTTGTCATGCAGCCGAGTTCAACCTCCGCACTGTGCGGTTCCTAGATCATTATTTACCTTGCAAAGTTGTGGCAAAAACTAAGAACTCTAACCACTGTTTCGTCGGGCCTATTTGACGAAATGTTTTGAATCGGCTGACTCTGCAGCTGAGAAAAAGATCTACGATGATTGTTTTATTTCTTGATGTGCTTCTCTTTTATTTTTAGAAATTCCTTAAGCGAAATTTATCCGATATGTCAGAAAGGATAAACCAAAGAAGTTGGAGAATTCAGAATTGACGAGAGTTAATCTTGGAGAGAGAACAAATGGCTGCTTAATAGCAGATAAAATAGGACTTGTTGCTCCGATCTGTTCTCGAATTCACTCAAAGCTAGCGCTGTATATACGAAGAGCTTTAGATGAGCATGATTTAATTTTGCACATGTATTATTATTATTATTATTATTATTTGACACCTCCAGGGAGTCCAAAGACTCATCGAGGGAGAGTGTGCCAACAGCATCGAACGACTGTACCCCTTCCAACTACTAACCGCGCTAAAACTTACTTAACTGAGCCATTAGTAGCAGAGGCTCTGCCAATCGACCAACCTTTGCCGGCAATTATATTCTCCTTGCATCTTTTCAAGAAGGACAGCCAGTTAAGTTCCCTGTTTGAACCAACTTTTCACTTATCGTACTGTTTAGCTTTGTGTGCTGTGACTACTCCATGTAGTAATAACAGTTGAGTATTTAGACTTACATGCAGGTTTAAACTCATTGTAAGGTTTGATAGAATGAATACAGCACATATAAATAGCGAAATACAGGTTTAATCGATCCTATATTAAAATTATGTTTAATTATTTATGTGTTATATTCATTCCATTAAACTTTATAATTAATTTAAACCAGCACGTATCTCTAAATAGCCAATAGTTAATTCCTATCTGCATTGCTTCTTTGCCTCTAAACGGCATCTGTTCTGATATGTTTGCCTGTTTTGCAAGATGAAAACGCGAGTTTTCGGAAAGTAAAAAATTGCATATCTCGGTTAAGCCTGTGAACTCACCTTAACTTGCAAAGCCGTGATAAAGATTCTTCTCGGCTTAGATTCCAATCAGGTCTTTCCAACCAAAGGTCATCGTCGATAACAATTGAATTATTACGCTTGCTTACGCCTTAACAAAAAAAAATAAAAAATAAACTACAGAAGACAGAATTCACGTGGAAAAACATGCTGTTGTAAAATAAATCAGCTAACGCCTTTTTTTCCCTTATAAGGAGTAGGCGAGGCCTATATATCCTATCTAGCTTTTGGAGACTGAGTGGGCAGTTCAATCTCCACCGGTATCCAATGAGAGATAGCTGGCCCATGTCTATCACTAATTATAGCAGCCACCGATGAAGAGGCTGGCAAACAAGTGCTGCCAACTCTTGGTACCTATTCCTAAGAAGATATGGTACTGTCTGTTAGAAAAAGTTCCTCCATTCGGCAACTAGACTTGAACGTAAGTCTGACTTCGAGCGACCAAGTGAAGACGACGAAAGCGCCACTTCCACTGAGCTACACAGGCCATCTTAGTTAAATTTTCACAATTCATTCATAGGTATCTTCAGTACAAAAATGGAATGGTAATTAAATAATAACCGAAATTCTAAAAAGCGTTACCTTAGTAGCTAGTATAAGATAACCAAAACGGATCAACGTTTTCCTAACTAAAAATGTATTTGTGTTTAATTAAACATCAAGAAAGAACAACCGATTTAAAAAGCACTATCGGCCATGAAGATTACCAAAATAATAAATAATAAAGGAGATAAACGCAGATCATCTATAAGAAATCAGCTTTCATGATGGAATTAGTTGATCTCTGTCATGGGCAAGTAGGATGTTTCTCTCGGAAACTCGGGTTTTTCGTCCCATCTTAAGAAAATCGACCATAGAACCCAACTATTTCAGGCAATAATATATTTTGTTAGGATTAGGGTCAAGAGATGAGATGAGATGAAGACACTTGTCAGTTGTCTCTTCATCCAATGCTGCTTATAATTAGGATGGCCTTGGGCCTTCTATCTCTAAATGGCTACCAGTGGAGACTAAACTTCTCCTGTCAGTTTCCAAAAGATAGATAGAACCAAAACTACCTTGCCTATACCCTATAAGGGAATAAATGACATTAACTGATATTTTTATGAAGTAGTCTTGACTTATGTTAGTGAACTCTATGTTTGGTGGAGATGGAATGTTCAGCAAGTCACATTGGTCAGGTTCATGATATTTGATATACGACTTATGTTCTTCGCGACGAATTAAAGCAGATCTTCCAGTTTGTCCATAATATGACAAGCCACAAGAACAAGGAATCCAGATATCATACTTGGTCATAAGAGGTTATTAAAAATTAATTTATAATAACTTAATTCATAACTTAAATTATAAAAAAAAAAAAATCAGCTAACGCCTTTTTATTCCCGTATATACAGGAGTAGGCGAGGCCATTTAGCCCTATCTAACTTTTGGAGACTGAGTGGGCAGTTCAATCTCCACTGGTACCCAATCAGAGACAGATGGCCCAAGGCTATCACTAATTAAGCGGTACGCAGTGAAGAGAGACGGCTCAAATGTGCCGCCATCTCGTGGTCTCTAACCCTAACACAATATATTTAATGTCTGAAATAATGTGGGTTCTACGGTCGATTTTCTTGAGTTTACAGGACAAAAAACCCGAGTTTCCGGGAGGAAAAACCTGCTTGCCCGTGCCAGAGATCGACTAACTCGGGAACCGGTCGAAAAAAGGCTTAGAAAAATTTCCTCTAGTCGCCGACTAGACTCGAAACCAAGACTTCCTTCGTGCGGCCTAGCGCGGTGGTATGCAAACGCCACATCCACTGAGCTACACAGGCTCTAACTTAAATTATAATAAATAATTTATTTTTTAACCATAATAAATTATTTATTATTGTTAGTAAATTATCTATTATTATTCTTTAAACATCAAAAATTAGCTATTGATGTTTAGTGAATGCATGGATCTTAGATAACCACTGGGAACTACACAAAGTCCACTCACAGATTTTTCTGTGCCTGTTTATTTTTTTTATTTATCAGTGGAGATGGCACGTGCCTTCCATTGCACTAAATCGTCCGAAGAGAGTCCAGTAAGTTCGTTTCTAGTCGCTGATCCAGGAATTTGAACTAAGTTTTTTTCTTTCAACCTGTTCCCGAGCTAGTCGATCTCTGGCACTGGTAAGCGGCTTTTTCTTCTGGAAACTCGAGTTTTTCGTCCTGTAAACTCAAGAAAATCGAGTGTAGAACACACTATTATCAGATAGTAAACATAGTGTTAGGATTATGGACCACAAGATAGGGGCGCTTGTCAGTCGCCTCTCGTCACCGATGCTATGTACAATTAGGTGATAGTCTTGGGCCAGTTTTCTTTGATTGGCTACCAGTGAAGTTTGAACTGCCTTCTCAGTATCCAAAAGTCATATAGGGCTAAAATGACCTTGCCGCCTACTTCCTATACGCGAATAAAAGGCGTTAGCTGATATGAAGGCAGTCTTAAGGCATGAGCACACTGGGCAGTTGCCCAGGGACCCCATGCTGCTATATTGTTCATGAGAGAGAGCTCTTGGCAGAGTGTATAAATTACTATTAAATTTAATAATTAATTTTAATATTATATATTACAATGAATTATTACTACTATATATTAAAAAAAATAAGCCAATGCCTTTTATTCCCTTATAGGGAGTAGGCGAGGCCTTTATACCCTATCTAGTTTTTGGAGACTGAGTGGGCAGTTCAATCTCCACCGGTAGCCAATCTGAGATAGCTGGCTCATGTCTGTCACTAATTATAGCAGCCACTGATGAAGAGGCTGGCAAACAAGTGCTGCCATCTCTTTGTACCTAACCCTAACAAGATATGTTGCTGTCTGAAGACCATGGACTTTAAGCCAGTTATAAATTAATTCTCTTCAAAGAAATTTCGCAAAAGTTTGTTTTGATTAATTCTCGCTTTTCAGCCTATTTTAACATTGATTTTGTTAAAAGTACAAATAATCGGTAGGCTTAATTTTATTGCAATTTACATTATTATTCCCGTAGGTGGATGGGTAGGGAACCCAGTGCATTACTTTGTCCAGGGGCCTACATTACTGTTAAGATGGTACATCTGATATCTTTAATAAAAAAAAAAGAAAAAGAGGAGCATTTTCTTCTTTTGAGTCTGTAATGTCTATCATTATTTCGAATATTTTCGCAACATAACATTAAGCTCTTGCTTATGTTTGTTCCGCCAATTGCAATAAATGTGATTCCTATCTTAACAGCGAATCTGAATTAGAGAGGAAAAAAACCTAATAGTTAGTTGAATTCAACATAGTTTAAGAAATTAACCCAAATAAGTCTTCTAGTCATTAAAAAATTAATGACCAGAAGTTGAGCGATTCCAAAATAGAATGGCAGGAAAAAACAATTCTGATTTGATGCACAATTAGTTTCGTCTTCTTAGCAGACTTCATCGGGTGCATAATATAAAAGAGAAAGAGAAATACAAAAATATGCACTACAAGAGAACAACAGCTAAAAATTAACCGGAAACAAATTACTGATATTTGAGTTCTGGATGCCAGTATTGTTGGGCACGTTCACGCTGGCATAATCTCATGCATACCAAAGTTGGATATTTGAAGGGTAACCATCAGATAGGTTATAGCTAAGGTTAGTATGAAATTGGACCGAATTGAGGACAATTTTTGTTGATTCCACAGTTCTTCTCTGCAGCTCATCACAGCATCTGAAAATGTTTACTGATTTCTTCTAGATCACTGGATGAGTGATAGAATCTTCATCGTTAGGGTGAGCAGAATTAAGAACATGATTACATAGTGAGCAGACTCTAGTTCTGCCATAGGTGATGTCTCATATGTTCTTCCATAGGCAACTCAATGGATTTCTCCGTCTGACCAAAATAGGACATATTGCAGTTACACAAAAAATACACGAGTGAGTTTGAAATCCAGGAAAGGTAGAAGCATTAACTTTCAATTCCGAGGTAAATGGTATTCTTGGGTGTTGATTTTTGAGATAGTTCAAGAATTCCTTCAAGGAATCGAGTCCATAACAGGGTCGACCCTACGAATTTTGTCCCCCTCACCCCTATTTTGCCGCCCTCATTGTTACTAATATCGACATTTCTGGGATCGCAATTAGAACTTGCCATGAGCTCAGAATTTTTGGTTTCGGTCCTTTCACTTATTTTTTCTTCTTAAAGCCCACTTTGTTTCTGAATATCGCGTTCCCTTTCCAATTTTCATTTGCGATATTCTGCACATGCCAGATTTTTTCTTTTATCAGACGTATTGGAATGTTAAAATTATTTTAAAAGCCAACTCCTAATGACTTTATCAAAAAAAAGTATTATTAACAATCACTGCACAACTGTATTTATGTATTTTGATTCTATTTCTTTAATTAGTTTACTCTTAACCAATTATCTCATACTGATCGTTTGGTCTCATTGGTTAAATGAGATTTAACCTCAAGTCAAGGTCATTTCACAGCCAACAATGGAATGTGTTCTGCTATTGTCACGTTGTCTGATATTAACACTGAGCGTGCAATATTAAACGCAACATAATACTACACTATTTTTAATTTGTTTTATTTACTCGTGCGGGGTTTCCCCCCATTCCTTAGAACTGGTTGAGCACTCCTAGTGAGGGATTCAGTATGTGCTTTATGACTGTAGATCCGTGTGTGTTCCCGGGCCAGTTTACCTGGACGAAAAACCCAAGTTTCCGGGTGAAAAACCCTCTACCACCGTATAAGACCGGCTAACTCACCTTTAGTCGAAAGAGACCAGATAAAGGTTCCTCACGTCATGGACGGGAATCGAACCAAGGTCTTTCCGACCAAAGGGCTTCGTCTATACCGACTGAGCTACACAGGCTCTCATTATTTTAAATGATTATGATTTTTAAAAAATATACAGTACAATAAAGTTTTATTATGTAAAAATGTAACTGACGACATCCTGAAGTCTGGTTTCAACAGAGAAGGAATAAATGGCTTTTTTATGATTTATTTTTCGTATACTTGAGGTCAACTTTGCAGCCCTAAAAATTTACCACCCCGTGCAAATGCATAGTGCGCCGTCGTTAGAGCCGGCCTTGCATTCAGAATGCTTTCAAATGTCAGCAGTATGTTTGCAAGTTAATTTTTAGCTGCTGAGACTTGTAATGATATATTTTTGTATTTCTCAGAGGAAGTCTTTTAAGAAGATAGAACTAGTTGTGCGTTCAAATAATAAATATCTTTTTTCTATTTTGGTATCTCTTGGCTTCTCGTCATTAAATTTATATAATAATAATAATAAAGGCCTCGCCTACTCCCTATAAAGGGAATAAAAGGCGTTAGCTGATTTTTTTTAAAAATAATTTCTTAATTATTGCGAGATAAAACTGCTTTATCACTCTTAATTCATTGCAAAATTGATCGTATTTATGTAAGTGGAAATTCTTTTATGCCAAGGAGGGAGCTTTTACATTGTGGCTTAACGTAGTTTAATGGAATGAATACCAAGAATTTATCGATTAGTGGCTGCGGATCGGATCGTTCCCCACGTATTGTGGAACTATACTCTTGCACGCGAAATATATGACGCTGTCTTACCGATGAGAAAATTGAGATGTTTAAATTTGTATCTTTCCGTTCCCTTGGGACTCAGAACAGTGCTGATATTAAATATTTGCACTCCTGATTTAGACACTCCCAGCACATCCATTGAAATTAATGTTTGTAGCTGTCGTTTTGCACGACTGCTTTACTGAGAACAAAATTATTGATGTTTGGATTATCGTTTTGATTGAGTCTTAAATGCTTATTTTATCGCCGTTGATCAGTGAATTAGAAATCATATCAGGATCCCACTTATCACGCTGTTTCCTGTTTGAGAAGAACAGAAATAGTGTGATTTCTGTATGATAATGTATCAACTTCCTTCAAGATTAATAATCATCTGGTACAATTTTATACTGCAAAGTTAACCTTTACACGCCACATAAGTAAAAGTTTGGAACATGATTAGAAGCTTATCCAGTTTCATTACCTTCAGGATAAGTTTCCGTGTATGTAATATTTAAGGCGATATAATCCGTAATATTTTTTATTAATGCAAATACTATCATATCAGCACGCAAACGCAGTTTATACACTTCTGCTAAAACATTACTTAATATTCTCTCTTTAAGTAGTTTTAATGCAGGTGAAGCCATGTTTTGGGTTGTTTATCAACTATTTTAGCACTGACTGATGTTTACTTTCTGAATACAAAATTTTCAGAGAAAATACTTTTATTACTGTGGGTTTCAGATGAAAACCAACAGTTTGAAATAGAGCAACTCTTAGGCAAGTAAACTGCAATGTACATTTTTTTTTTTTAGATTTTTCTATCTTATTTTTCTTCCACTATTAAGCTCAGTCCTTGTAATGCTGTTGTTTTCAAAACCACCCTGTCATCTTCTCAACTATCTTCCTCTGCTTTTATTTCTTAGGCATACAGTTCTTTACAAAGTGCCCATGTTTTATCCTATATTCTTTCTATATGATTTTTCCATTTTTGAATTCAGTCATTTATTGGCTGTATTTTACAGGTTTTCTCTGATTTATGAGTTGCTGATTTTAATATTGTAATAACTTCAATTTTTCTTGATGTTTTCATATCAGTTGTAATGAATTTGTCTAGTTATTGTAGTTGCTATACTTATTTTGGATGTATATATTAGTACTGGTCTGACTACTGTTTTGTAGATTCTTTTTTTTTTTTTTTTTGTTTCTTTATGCTCTTATTTATCCAGATGAGCCATATTATTAAAATATTAAAAGTGAGGATATTAGGAAAGATATTCAGGAATGTGATAGAGGTAATTTCAGGTGGTATGGTCACTTAAACAGAAATAGAACAAGTGTTCTTTGTCAGGATGGCAAAAAAAAAAAAAAAAAAAAAAAGGCCCTGAAGAAGACCAAGATCTAGATGGATTGATACAGTAAAAAATGTCTTAGAAGAGAGAAATATAAGATCTGATAATATTAGTCTTGAGAGATAACAGATTAATTTTTTGGAAAATTGTCAATAGGAAGTTATTAATGATGTAACTTTTTCATGTGGTACTATCCCCTGAGGGCATGTCAGGAATTTGATGATGATGAATATCATATAATTCTTTTACTAATAGTCTCCCTCCAAATAAAATACCATGTAAACTAGCATGGGAGAATATAAAATGACAAAAATCTGTATTTAATTGATTACATTATAACTAATACAGAAATCATACCCAAATAAATTATTGATGTAAGAATTCTTATCATCAGCAGATAAAGGAAGTGACAATAAGTTAATTCTTGGAAAAATAAAACTAGAAAAGATATCTAAGAATAAAACAGAATGCAGTATATAAACAGTGAAGATCAAAATATAGGATCGAATTCCTCTAGGAAGAAAATATAAGATGTTTGTATGAGAAAAAAAAATGTTATATAAACTGCAAACAATAAAAGACAAAAACAAACAATAGACAAAAATTGGACAGCCTTCAAAGACGCTACATAAAGCAAGAAAAGAATTAGGCATTTAGTACAAAAACAAACAAACAAAAAAAGATGGACACCATGGTACTTCATAAAGAAGATATGAAAAGCTACACAAAAGAAAAGGACACTTCATTTCACAGATATCTAAAAGACAAATCAAATACTTCAATGTATGAAGAATATGAAACTTTACAAAATAAAGTAAATAGTGAGATAAGGAAAGTTAAATAGAAATGCTGGCATAACTAACTACTAAAAGCATCAAAACATGATTATTTATGGTAGTCAAAGAAGAATCTGGATACACACACAAAAGAAAGAACTAAATGCACGTATACCACTAACAAATATTGGAAAGATTATTTTCAATCTATACTCAGAAAAGAATAAAAGTAATATAATCAAAGATAATGGTGCTTATAGAGGATAATGTAACTTTGAAATAACAAGGGAAAAAACAAACAAATCCTTAAAGGACTAAAAATTTGTTACTTGTATATTGTTGCAAAATGAAAACTAAACTTCATATTTTTACATGTAAAACTTTGCAATATTTGCATATTTGCAATCTTTGCTACATGGCCCCTGAATTTCACTTTGCTATCAACTAATGCTCCAAGATCCGTAGTTTGATCAGTTTCTTTTAGCATAATCCCACCAATATAATACAACATTGGATATCTAATCATGCCAAAGTGCATGACTTGGCATTTACTGATATTGAACTGACATCAATTTTCCCATGCCCACAATCCAAGCCTATTCACATCATTCTGCAAGTACTGCATAATGGCAGTATTCCTGATTACCTTACCTACTTTGCATCATCAGCAAATAGCTGTATGTGGTGTATCAAATCCTTCCCAATATCATTAATGACATGTATGTACAGATTGAATGACAGTGGACCAAGGACCGATCCTTGTGGTACATTGATCCTTGTGTCAGTCAGCCAACCTTTTATCCATGCTAATATTTTATAATCCAAACCCATATTCTCCAATTTAAGCAACAGTCTTCCAAGCTTTCTTCTGTCAAAACCTTAGCAAAATCCAAAAGTATCATGGTGTATCCATTCCCCTCTAGTTCGTTGGTAACGTTATTATAGAATGTGAGCAAGTTGCTAAAACATAACCTTTCCTTAGTAAATACATGCTGTTGTGTCCCAATTTATGATTATTATTCTATCTAGTGAAATTCTACTCATCTATGTTCAACTATTATCTATGCACGAGATATTACCCAAAAATACAAATATTTAAGCTATTTCTCCCCTTAGTATCCCTAATATTTATATTATACTGCGCCTTTTGGGACATTTAGTTTGAGATATTCAATACAAAAACAAAGGAGCAATTACTAAAATATGTCTGAATGTGAAACAATATTGCAGTCGTGACACTTTATCTCATTTTTTAACACATTAATTTCCCGCATGATTAGGTTCGTATGTTTTTCAAGTGGTGCATTGGGCAGCAATTTCAGACAACTGTTTTATCAATGAACAAAGGTTTATTAAACTCATTAGTATGGTACAATTCAATTTCTAATATAATTCAATTCAACACTAAGAAAATATTTACAAAATAACATTAGCTTATCACAAGTAATTGGGCTATGCTCCTATATGCGTATTGCGATCATGCCGCCATAACAAATTCAACTCATACAATCATATGTATAATCCCAGATCTAATTAACACATTAGTTAACCCTATATTAGTCTGAATACGCTATATGCTGTAACACCTGGACATATGTGATCAACTCACTCTATTTAACTATCTAAAACTGTGTAGATTAAATTATCCTTTCACTGTGTTAACACATAACTTTGACATTTAAAACTTTCCTATAAGTTACAATACACATGCATAAATCTCAGGACACATAATTACTTATATAATATTAACAAGCATACTTTCATTATAATCAGTCATGTACTAAAGTCCTAGTATAAATTTCCTTAGTCTCTTCAACAGCTCAGTAATAGAATAATGATTACAATTACAGACGATTTTCAGTTAACACGAGATTTTTACAGTACCTTTTTCTTTTGAGTTTTCTATATTGGCCTCTACCTTTTTCCGATTGAACTATCCTGGTATGATCTCTCCTATAATCGGTCACTCCTAAGTACTTATGGCATTAAACTGTGCTTATGCAATCTTTACTTTTCGTTCTTGAATTAAGGACACACTTTGAATCATCTATATAATAGCTGTGAAACTCATCACGTGGACACCAACTTCTTTACAGATTTCCTTTTCACTGGACGATGAAACACATAGATAATACCTTCTTTCCTTTAGCTAAATGGCATTCCTTGTTTCTTACCATAGGAAATACGGAATCGAAATCCTGCTCACCACTTGTTCCCTTGTTGTGTCAGACGGAGATATAACTCCAATCCCGCCACTCAGGAAAATCGCGTAAAAACCTATACGAAGGAGCTCGTGAAGAAACTATCCAGGAAAAAGCCTTCTCGGTGGGGTTTCTAACCCTTTTATACTTTGATCCCTACCGGCACCTTCTTTAATTTCTTTTCTCCGCCCCTAACTGGATTCGACTTCACCGACCAATTAGGGTGGCGTTCTTCTGCCAAACATCCTGAGGTCGATGAGCATGTGACTCACACGTGACGATGTCTAAATCTGGGAACTGACCCTGAGCGATAGTCTATTGTTTTTCTTTTGCTAGCCTCTAGATAAATCCCCCTTCCAAATTTTCTAAGAATTTACTTAATATTTTAATCTCTAGCCTCTCACATACAATTCCTTATGACTAATCCTTTCTGTCTTACTTAGCTAATTTTTTTCATATCACAACTGTAATATATTCCTTCTTTTATTAGTTAGTTCAACAAACATTTTTTTTGTTATATATTTTACTTGGATGCAAGAATATTTTTCTTTCTTTAAATAATTTGTGTATTAGCTTTTATACAGGGATTTTATTTTATTTTCTCTTCATGCTACACCATGCTAACTGAAAATTCCACATAGTAAAGGTATCAGGGTGTAACAATGCTGTTCATTACAAAGTAGAGAATTACTGTCAACCCATTTCTGAAAGTGAGTCCTAACCAATTTTTTCAGAATCTTTACCACCACTCCTGGGATACTAATTGGTCAATAGTTGGATACATCGATCTTTGCACCGCCCTTGTGCAATGGGATTACCATACATTCTTTCTATTGCTGCAGAATCTTCCCTATTCTGAGACTCAAATTATATAGCCCACTCAAAGGAATAGCTAGTTCAGCTGAACACTCTCTTAGCACCTATTGCTGAATTGTTATTCGGTTGTCATTTCTTAGATAAGATAATAATCCTTATGTTGTAATATGTTATTATTATTATTATTATCATCTCGGGCAACTCCAAGTAGTCGACAGACTCATCGAGGGAGGCCCTAACATCATGTCAAGAACAACTATTCGACATTCACACAGTATCTATCATACCTCGCCTTGAACTCATTCACGGTCATAGCACCCACAACAGACTCTGGCAGCTTATTCCACTCATTCACCACTCTTCGAGAAAAAAACCTAGTTCTAACACCCCTGCTAACCACACTCTTGCAAAGCTTCCATGTATGGCCCCTAGTCCTCCCACCACCAATCCTATTCTCAAAAATATCTTCTGGATTAATCCTATAGAAACCCTTCAGTAATTTGAATGTCTCAATCATATCACCCCTTTTCTGCCTATCAACCAATTTTTGCAACCCACAAATCTTCAACCTGTTCTCATAAGGTTCATTCCGCAGACCTGCTATCATCTTTGATCACTCGTCTTTGGATCCTCTCCACCTCCTCCCCATTAAGAAGAAACCCTCGCACCCATATCTGGGCACAGTAGTCTAGATGGGGTCTTATCAAGGCTTGATATAGAGAAACAATAACTTGTTTGTCTCTGCTTGTTAAAGAATTTTTCAGCAACCAAGTGATTTGATGAGCTGTTTTGGCCACTTTTGCAATGTGCCCCCCCCCCCCTAAACTTCGACTCCCTATCCACCAACACTCCCAAATCCCTGGCCTCATCAATCTCCTGGAGTATGGTTCCACCAATGTGATATATTATTGCTGATCTTTTCACTCCAAAATGCATAACTTTACACTTTGCCACATTAAGTTGACATCCATTTTCCCTAGCCCAGTCCTCCAAACTATCCAAAGCAGACTGCAAAATTTTGACATCCTGTGCACACACAATTGCTCTACCCAACTTTGCATCATCAGCAAACAAGTGAACACTTCCTCTCAGATCCTTTCCTATATTGTTAATGAACAAATTGAAAAGTAGTGGTCCAAGAACAGAACCCTGCAGCACACCACTAGTCACAAGCCGTCTTTTGGACTCCATTCCTGAATAAACCACTCTCTGGTATCTCTCCATCAACCACCCTCCTATCCACCTCACCAACCCTATATCTATCCCCATCTGCTCCAGTTTACTGATTAGAGTAACATGTGGTATTCTGTCAGAGGCCTTGGCAAGGTCCAGTAAAATCACTGTAAACTCATTACCCTTATCCAGTTCAGATGTCACTGTGTTATAAAACGTGAGCAAGTTATTGAGGCATGATATACCCTTCACAAAACCATGTTGTTCCCCATACGGTATCCCATTTTCTTCTATCCAGTCCTGTTGACTAATTTCTCCAAGACCTTGACAATGATTTCTGATATGCTAATCGGTCAGTAATTTACAACAGCAGTCTTGGAACCTCCTTTATGCAATGGTACTATTTTCCCCTCTTTCCACCCTCTCGGGACTAACCCAGACCCGAGACTCAAATTAAACAAAATGGTCAAGGGTACTGACAATTCTTTAGCTGCTTCACTTACAACACGAGCTGGTATACCATCCAATCCCACAGATGTATTGACATTGAGGTTTTGCAATAGACTACTCACCTCCACTTCATTCACCACAATTCCCGTATAATCTATTGGTTCATTCATTTCTGCAATGTCACCACCTGGAAGATATATTCTTGCAAAGTACTCACTCAGTAATTCAAATATGTTATGAAGATTATGCCCTTTTCTACTTTTATGTGTGTACAAAAAAGACAATGCAACTTTAATTCAGCATGCAACGCATTGCATTCTGGCCCATAAAATTATTTGGAAATGATTTCCATTTTTGCACATTATTATGCAGTGAATTCCATAGAAGCTGAAGATTCATTTTGAGAGGCATATACTAAACATTATTCACACAGTGCTCATTATACTTTTTCTGAAGCTGTTTACAATGCACTCATTCAACTGTCTAAGCAAAAAATGTAATCTTCAAGACCTTGTTATCCACACTCTTACTTTCTATAACAAATACAGAACAGGACGATTTCCAGGGGTGATCTTTTGTTCTCTTCTGCCTTATCACATATTGAAAAATTTCTTTGGCATCTATCCTATAGTAATTTATGTCTTGACTGTATCTTCTCTTTTCTGCCTGTCACCAAAACATAAATCACAAATCTTCAGTTTTTCCTCATAGGAAGCATTCCACATACCTTGATCTCTCTACCACTTTCTCTTTCCTAAAGGAACCCAATGACCGAATCTCCACACAGTAATATAGATCGCATTCTATCAGAGTCTCACAAAGAGGGATAATAACCTCTTTAATCCTACTTATCAGTATGTCATGTGTCTTAACATCTGGGTGATCCTTTGAACTATTTTCAATTCTGTCATCACAGACCTCCTAGTTTCATCAGTTTCCTATAGTTTATTTTTCAGGAACACACTGCTTGTAATATTTTCATCCAAAAGTGCATAATTCTATACTTTGCCAAATTACACTGATAACTGTTATCCTTAGCTGACAGCATAAGTTTATTGAAATCATTTTGCAAGATCTCTACATTATTGTTATTACCCCCCCCCCCCCCCACCACTACCAGTTTTGCATCAATCAGAATCAATTGGACATTCACCTCAAATCATTCCCAGTATCATTAACATTCAAATTAAACAATAGTTGTCCAAATACAAACCTATGGCACACTAACAGTCACCTACTTTCTAGTTTGAATCCTACTTTCAGTTTGTCTATCATTCTTCTTCTTATCCATAAAACCAGCTTTATGGCCATCCTTGTTTACTTCAGTTTATACAGTAGATTTTAATGAAATATTCTGTTAAATGATTTTGCATATTCTAGCTGTGTCATGGAGTAGCTGTTTTTTTTTTTTTTTCTTTCCCATATCCAGTTCAACTGTCACTTTATTCTAGAAAGTGAATAAATTACTAAGACAGGATCTCTCCTTCACAATATCATGCTGTTCATCCCATAGCAGATCATGTTTTTTCTATCCATTCATTCCTGTATTCTGCCCATGTCGAATGTTTCCTTAACCACCACTTCTGAAATACTAATTGCTTTGCAGATTACTACCTTTGTTTGGAGACGCCTTTATGTCACAGAAATATCTTGTCCTATTTTTGTTCTTTTGGGGCCCTGCCGGTGCTGAGACCTAATTATCAGGTCTCCTGATTTAGATGGGCACTCATTATGTAGAAATGGATTTCTGCACCTAATAAAAGCTGGTAGTTAGCAGTTTTTATTCAAAAGCATTAAAAAATTGCTGGTTGCTGGGCTGTCACAGCACATCGGGGCGTTCCTTCAGTGGTAGATGAGGAGATCAGTGGACTACTTTGTAGGCCTCCTGGCTAGGTCCATGGGATCCACTAACCAACAACAGCTGTAGTCCTCCATTCATATTGGGGGATGGATGGTTCTGGTGGCCTATTCCGTAAAGACTGCTGCTATGTAAAGCATCATGTCTAAATAGAAAAGAAATAAAGCCCAGGTAGTCTCGATAAGCTGGAAATAATAAAGATGGAAATGGAGCACAAGAAGCTGGATATATTGGGAATAAGTGAACTTAGATGGACAGGAATGGGCCATTTTCAGTCAGGGGACTATATGGTGTATTACTCAGGACATGAGGCAAGTAAAAAAAAAAATGGAATATCTTTCTTACTCAGGAAAAAGATGGCTAGGTATGTATTGGGTTATAATTCAGTGAGTGACAGAATCATTTCTCTAAGAGTGAGTGGACATCCAATGAATATGACCATCATTCAGGTTTATGCACCTACTACAGAGGCATCAGAAAAAGACATTGAAGAATTTTATGGCAAGTTACAAGAAGTGATAGATGCGGCACAAAGCGAGATTTATGGCTACTTATTGGAGATTGGAATGCAAAAGTGGCAGAGACTGAGGAACATGAAATAACAGGTCATTTTGGGTTTAAGTATTTGTAACACTGCAGAGAAGAGACTAGTTGAGTTTTGTGCAGAGAATTCTTTGTTTGTTGCTAACACCTGCTTTAAACAGCACAAAAGAAGATTGTACACATGGGTATCACCTGATGGACAACACAGAAATCCAATTGACTATATTCTTGGACAAAGAAGATGGAGAAGTGCAATTCAGTCTGTCAAGACTTTTCCAGGTGCAGACTGTCGAACAGAAATGAGTTATTAGTGGCTACGATACATGTGAAACTATGGAAACTGAAAACAACACAAATGTCTATCAGATATGATCTTGGAAACATACCGGCTGAATACAATATTAACATACAGAACAGATTCAACACACTCAATTTGTGTGAAAGAGAACCAGATGAACTATGGGAAGAGATTAAAGATATAATTAAAACAGAAGCAAAGAATATTCCACCAGTTTGCAAGAAGAAGTCCAAGGGGCTGTCAGAAGATGCCATCAAAACTGCTCAGGAAAGGAAGAAAATGAGGGCCACTGGAAATTTGCAGGAAGTACAGCATTTGAATGCAGAGTTTCAACGACAAGCCAGAAGACAAGGAAAAATACTTTAACCAGGAATGCCAACAAATAGAAGACCAAAACAAGAAAGGAAAAACAAGAGATCTTTTCAAAATGATCAGAGAACTAACAGGGAAGTTTAGTGCTAAGGTGACAATATTGAAAAGTAAACACAAAGGATATCTTATAGAAGCTGCAGACATCAAAGAAAGATGGAAAGAGTATACAGAAGTCCTTTACAGAAAGGACTCCAAAATTACTGAGAAATTTGAAGAGCAGGATTATACACAGGGGCCAGTACCACTGGAGAGTGAAGTGAGGTGGGCACTGCAACAGATATCCAGTAAGAAAGCACCAGGAGGAGATGGAATACCCATTGAGCTGCTCAAAGCCCTGGGAGAAGAGGCAGTTAAAATTTTAACAGCTCTATGTGAGCAAATTTGGATCACAAGTACATGGCCTAGGGAATGGAAAAAATCAGTTTATATACCTTTATTGAAGAAAGGCAATGCAAGAGAGTGCAAAAATTGCAGAATTATAGCATTGATTTCTCATGCAAGTAAAGTCTTACTTAAGATCATTCAGAAAAGACTGGAACCATTCATGAAGAGAGAAATGCCAGATGAACAGGCAGGATTTCAAAAAGGCAGAGGAACAAGAGATCAAATCGCCAGTGTGAGATGGATAATAGAAAGAGCGCAGGAATATCACAAGAATGTCTACCTTTGTTTCCTTGACTATAGCAAGGCTTTTGACTCTGTAGATCATGTGAAACTGTGGAATGTGTTAAGAACAATGGGAGTCCCAGAGCATTTCATTAACCTTCTCAGGAATCTTTATTATGAACAAGAAGCTACTATCCAAACAGATCTTGGAGAAACTGAGTATTTCATAATATGTAAAGGGGTGTGACAAGGATGTATTTTATCTCCATACCTGTTTAACTTGTACAGCGAATACATTTTAAGAATGGCAGGGTTGGAGGAGTCTTCAGTTGGAATTACAATTGGTGGAAAAAATGTTAGTAATTTGAGGTATGCAGATGATACCACCTTACTAGCAGAATGCAAAGAAGATTTGAAGGAACTTATTATGAAAGTTAAAGAAGAAAGTGCTAAATATGGTCTTAAACTTAACCTCAAAAAGACAAAAGTTATGGCAACATGTGAACTTAATGATTTTGAAATAGATGGGGAGAAAATGGAAGCAGTTAACAATATTGTGTTCCTAGGATCCTGAATTGTTAAAGATGGTTATTGTACCGAAGAAGATTATTACTCGGAAAAAAACCAATAACAAATTTAAGCAAGATCTTTAAAGATAAAGATATTAGCCTTACAGCAAAAATCAGAATCATGAAAGCAATAGTATTCCCTGTGGTGCTGTATGGATGCAAAGGTTGGACCCTGAGAAAGAGTGAAAGAAGGAAGATAGGTGCATTTGAATTATGGGTTTGGAAATGCTTATTAAGAATAACATGGACTGCAAAGCAAACCAATAAATCAGTGATAGACAGAATAAAGCCAGATTGCTCCCTTGAAGCTATGATCATCAAGCAAAAATTGTCATACTTTGGACATATTATGCGAGCAAATGACAGTCTGGAGAAGAAGATGATACTTGCTAAAGTTGATGGAAGCAGGAGAAGAGGAAGACCAAGAATTAGATGGGTGGATAAAGTTAAAGAAGCAACTGGAATGCACTTGGAGATTCTGAAAGCATGGTCAGGGACGGATCAGAATGGAGAGTGTATGTTCGTGGAGTTGCTAGGAGTCGGAAACGACTTGATGGATCATAACAGTCTCGAAATGCCTGGAATGGTGGTGTCAGGGTGATATAGCAGGCCCTGTGGCATCATCATCAGTCTGTGACTGCTATAAAGAAACTCAGTGCAGAAATTGCTTGAAGATTGCTACTTGGAATAAGAGGATTGAATAAATTTGGGAAATTGGCTAATGTGATGAGAGAGAGGGAATATTAGTATACTAGGAATAAGTGCAACCTTTTGGAAAGGATCATCGGACTTTGAGCTTAAATTTCGAAATGGCAAGATATATAAAGTATATACGTCAGGGGTGAAATATCAAGAAGCTAAATGTTCACTGTAGAAGAGAAAATTAATAAAAACATTATCCATGTCATCAAAAAATCAAAGTAATGGCAATTCTAGTGAATTCTAAACATAGAGACATGCTGATCATTGAAATAGAATGAAATAGAATGGTGTATAAAGGAAGCAAGCTGGAGGCAAGAAAAATCGAGTTATTTACATTATGGGTGACTGGAAAGCAAAAGTTGGATCAGAGAGAACATCTACACATGTGGGTCGATTTGGACTTAGAATTCATAATGAGAGAGGATAAAAACTGATTGATTTCTGTAACAAGCACAGTCTCATCATAACTAACACTTATTTTGAGCAAAAACCAGCAGCAAGATACACATGGGAAAGTCCAGATGGAAGATACAAAAATCGATTAGACTATATCATGGTCAGTAAACGTTACTTCAATGGGATATGAAACTCAAAGGTGATGCCAAGTGCTGACTGTGGATCTAATCATAGACTGGTCTTCATGAAGATGAATATTCACCCGAAAAGAATAAAAATTAAAAGAAAACAATCCCTAAAATGGGATCTGCAGATGGTACAAAATCCAATGGTAAAATCAAAATTTAATGAAAATGTTTCAGAACTGCCGTTTGCATAGTTGCGAAACGCAAACGAACTCTCTCAGTGGAATAACTACAAGCAGCTATCATGACATCTACTAAAAACCACATCAATAAACATGAAGAAAGAAAGAAAAAACCATGGATAACAAAAAAAGTAATCGACCTTATCGATGAAAGAAGAACATAGAAAAGAGGAACAAATGAAGAAGAAAGATTAAGATATAAAACATTGGATGAGAGAATCAAACAGTTATGCAGGAGATTGAAAGAAAACTGGATAAATAGGCAGTGCACTGTGATAGAAGAATTTCCTGAAAGTGAAAGATGGAAAAGATGAAAGATGTTTTGCTTTTCCATTAACTTAATGGAAAAGCAAAACATACACAATCTAATAACATCAAGAACAAAGATGGAAACATCATCATTGATAAGGAAAAGATAAATGGAAAATGGGTGGAGTATTTATCAGATCTCTATGATGATGATAGTGGTAACATGATAGATGATTCACAACAACAACATAAGTTAAACGTAGCAACAGATACCACTCTACCAACAAGAAAGGAGACAACACATAATTAAGAATCTTCCTAATAATAAATCCCCTGGGTGCGATAATATCCCAGCTGAGCTGCTGAAAGCTTTGGCTATAATAACAACTATTTAGTACAATTTATTCAGGATATCTATAAAACAATAGAATTACCTGAAGTTTTTACAACATTTCCTGTTTAGTGTAAATCATTTTTATAATCTTAAGTACATGATCTTCTATGTCTAATTTATCTAATATATTGAACATTTTATTATGTTTTACCTGGTCGAAGGCCTTCTGAAAGTCTATGAAGCATATGTACTTATTTCTTTCAAGTGATCTTTCTATTAGTATTTTTAATTCTAAGATAGCATTAATGGTTTCCATTCCTCTTCTGAAGCCTTTCCGTTGTTCACTCAATTCACTGATTAAGGCTCTTTCAATTTCTTTGTTAACAATGGTTAAAATAATTTTAGATGCATGGGATATTCGGCTCACAGTTCTGTAATCCTCACAATTTTGTGCATTATATTTCTTTGGAATCGGTATGCAGATAGAATTCTACCTAGAATGATATCATCAGCATATCTAAGATTGTTGTATTTTATACCATTGATACCAATTCTGAATAAACTATTCTGAATATTTATTATCTCAAGTTCTACTTCAGCTTGGTTTATATCAAACAGGCCACTAATTTTATTTGAAATTTCTGTGATGTTCAAGTTTTCTTGAAATGGATTATTGATAAAAGATACAATCATTTCAGTTTTATTAAAATCTTTAAATCTTGAATTTATTTCTTCCTCAAATAATTCTATTTTACGAATAAATTCTTTTAAATCATAGCGTAGCATTCTTGATTTTGTTCAAAAAATGTTTATAAATATGGGAGATTTATAAATTCACAATCATTTATATTTTTCTTTAATAAAAGTAAGTATTGTTGGAAAATTTTTATTGAACTTAACATGTCAATTAAATTTTTATCTCTACCTTGTAACTCTAAATTTAAATTGCTTAATTTCATACAGAAAGCTACTAAAAATGATAAGTGTAACAACAATCTTTTATTCACTCAATTGTGGATAAATATCTCCTTTTTCATCAAGAAAATTTTTTATATCGTTAATTAATACAAGAAATCTTTCTAAAAATTGACTTATGCTAAGCCAGCAAACATTATTGTACAACAAAGTTCCCTCTCATCATCTGCCTGTAATTTAAATAACCGCTGTTGCAGGGCTTTTCCTCGAACAGAATTTACAATCTTAAATGTAATATCCAAAACATCTTTTTTGTTTAATCTTTTATTACACAGTACACCTGGTTGTCGACTTACGACTATCCGCACTTATGATCACAAAAAAAAAAAAGAATAATTTAATAATAAATCAGGTAGCTGCGCGTACGATAACTATGGGATACGATAGTTATCGTATGATGACTATCTCTCACATACACTCAGTCGCTTTCAAGCATCTGTTGCGCGTGGTGTATTAATTAAAATTCTACTGAAATACTACCCATAAAATTCTAGTAAAAGGAAAATGCCTTCATTTACAGATACGCCAGCTAAGAAGTCAAGGAAAACTATTGATTTAGAGTGTAAAAATGAAAGTTATCCAGAAGTATGAAGGCGGAAAGAAAGTGAATACGATAGCACGTGACTTGAAGTTATCACATTCCACGGTATCGACGATACTTAAGAACAAAGAAAGAATTCGGGAAGCTGTGAAAGGTTCCGCACCTATGAAGTCTACAATTTTAACCAAACAATGACAGGGACCCATCCATGAAATGGAGAAATTGTTGTTTATGTGGATGGAAGATTTAATACAGAAAAATTCACTCATGAGACTTTGCACAGTGCAAGCGAAGGCTAGAAGTCTGTTTCAGAGTTTAAAATCACGCACTGGAGACGATTACGCAGAAGATTTTCAGGCTAGTACTGGATGGTTTAAGCATTTTAAAAAAAGATTTGCTTTGCATAATGTACTTGTCACAGGAGAAGCAGGAAGTGCAAATGAAGATGAAGCCCAAAAATTTGTTGATAGCTTCGACTCTTTAATCAAAGAAGAAAGTTATCTACTGGAACAGATATTTAACGTAGATGAAATCGGCTTGCAATGGAAACGCATGCCTAATCATACGTACATACACCAAGAAGCAAAAAGGATGCCAGGATTCAAAGTTTTTAAGGATCGGTTGACTTTGTTGTTGGTGGGAATGCCGCGGGTTTTAAGCTGAAGCCTTTTCTCATTTATTGTTCAGAAAACCCTCGTGCATTTAAGCACATCAACAAGTACACACTGCCTGTTTACTACCATTCGAACCCTAAAGCTTGGATGACTCAAGCACTGTTTGAAGACTGGTTCATGAACTGCTTTATTCCCCAGGCTCATGAATATTGTGCGGAGAGAGGTATCCCTTTCAAGATTTTATTGATTATGGGCAATGCCCCTGGCCACCCTCCTCATCTGGACAACCTTCAACACAATGTTAGAGTGATTTTTATGCCACCTAACACAACCGCTCTCATTCAACCCATAGATCAGAGTGCTATTTCAGCATTCAAGGCTCATTACCTCAGAACGACATTCGCACAAGCCATCAAAGTGATAGATTCTGATGCTGATTTATCTTTGCGAGACTTTTGGAAGCAGTACAACATTCTTCAGTGTATCAAGAATATTTCGACTGCATGGGAACGAGTAACAAAGAATTGTATGTTGAGAATTTGGAAAAAGTGTCTAAAATGTTATGCGAATACATTTGAAGGATTTGAAAAAGGAGAGGAACTGGAAGTGATTACAGAAAAAATAGTTAAACTTGCAAAAAATCTTAAATTAGAATGTGAAATAGACGACATAGAGGAGTTGCTAGATTGTGAAATAAAAGAACTTTCAGATGAAGAGTTGATTGAATTGGAAGCACAGAAAGTGTCAGAAGAAAAAGCGAGAGAGGAAAGAAGAGAAGCCAGAAAAGAAATTCATTGCAAAGAGTTTATCAGATTATTTTTCACAACTGAATAAAGTTCTCGCCAGTTTCGAAACAATGGACTCTAATGTCAAACGATTCACAAAGGTTGAACGTATCATTCAAGATGCTGTGCACTGTTATCATGAGATTTATGAAGAAAAAAAAAACAAACTGTTCAAACAAAGCTCAGCATGTTCCTCATCAAGAGAACATCTCCTACCTCAACCCAAGAACATGACCCTGATGATCCACAACCCAGCACAAGCAAAGATTAAAAATTTATTTTGTAAATTTCATTTGTATTAATTTTTACATTAATTTTAGATTGTATTTTTGTGTTTACAGTATAGTATGTACAGTATTATTTTTCACACTGTGTACAATATACATAATTATAAATTTAAAAGATTATAAAAATAAATTATAAAGATGATAAAAAGATTAAAGGTTAAAGAATACTGTTAATAACTATATGGCCGACATACGACCAGATCGACGTACGACCTGTCAGCCAGAACGGAAGTCGGTTGTAAGTTGACGACCAAGTGTACTTGTTGGTGAATAATACAGTGGTATGTTATAAAATCTGGATATTTGTCATCGTTTTTACATAATGAAATGAAGCCTGATTTATTACCTATTATTGCAGGAGCACCATCAGTAGTAATAGACACAAGTTTAAAAAGCGGAAGTTTGTGTTGTTCCACAAATTCATCAAATGCCAAAAAAATGTCTTCAACCCTAGTCCTTCCTAATAATGGTATAATTTTCAAAATTTCTTCTTTACTTGAATAATCTTGCGAATAAATACCATTAACTGAGCAATATCAGTGAAGTCGTTTGATTCATCAAATTGTAATGAAAATGCAACACACACTGGTGAATGTCTGACATTAACCTGGCCTGGAAACTTTTCTCCAGCAATTGGAACTCTTCCTTTCGGCAATTTGAAACCTTGTCTGAAGCCTAGTATAATTAGTAGTCTCTCTCTCTAGCGACGTCTCGAACCAAGAAGCTCCTTTCTGGAAGCGGGAAACTCCTCTCTTAAGCAACGTGGATCTGGGAAGTCTCTTTGACGGCGACTCTGGACCGGGCGGCCTCCTCTCTGACAGCAATTCTGGAATCGGGGACCCCTTCTGCTTGCTTCAGTCCCTTTTTAGTAGGCCTCCTCTGAGACCCCCACATGAAGTTTGGCAACCCCCATAGAATAGGTATGAGTCTTTCATCTTAAGTTTCAAGTTCGGCACGCATTTTGTTCTCCTCCGCTTTCTTTTGATTGTAAGTTGTTTGAACTCTTTCTGACTGACTTCGAAGATGTTTACACTTAGAGCCTGCAAGCCTTTCTCATACATACAAGTTTCAATAACAATCTTTCTAATGCTACCATGTACAGCTTTGGCCACAAAAACAATGCTTCGTTTTTAACACTCTAACATATTCTTATTAAAGCAGTATATACAGTTAACTTCACAAAAACATCTAATACAAACTATACCGCGACAAACAAAGTTTATTTTTTTACAATATTCACATGGGACTTAACCTAAGTAAAAAATTGATGTAATGTGCTTTGGAATATTTAATATTTAAGCTACAATCAAGTTTTTACACTTTGCTTATAATCGTATTCACTCGGGCTCGCTGTTTGACTTCCACTGATCCAAATTAATTCATTTACCCGTACTTATAAGAAAATTACTGATTTGATAACTTTAACGAAAAATAAATAAACAATAGCAATACACTTAAAGCGAATTAAAAAAAAATAATAATAAAATAAAAATGTTTCATGAAAATCCTTTCCTTAACAATGTAAAATTCACAGGCAAAATGTTAAGACTGATAATAAAGTGCTTTAGCAGTTCCAGTCCAAAGAATTATTCCTTTAAGAAGCTCAACTTTTTCTACAGAAACGGATCACACTTGAATCAAAATTTACAATTAATCATGAGTAGCTTGAGAAAAACAGTACTATGTCTAAAGGTATTAAGCATTTAATAATCATTAAATAATAATACTTTTGAATCTTGCAATCAACTAATAAAAAATGAGTGGGCACAAAAACCATTATCAGGTAGCAATTTTCAAAACATTTGCTCTTGCTAATGTGAAAAAGTTCTTTACATTTATATTCAGATCAATAAGATATGATTATTGGGCAGCCTTCTTTCTTCTTCTAAGTCCTTTTTTATAACCAGTTTTGATTATAGGCCTCTCTCATTTGTTTTCATCTTTCTGAGGATGGTCTACAGTAATAATAATAATAATTGGCAGTTTGAAACAATATCTGGTATACCATTTGGGAAGATGAGATAATTTCTTGAGTTTTTGAAGGATAACTACCTCAGATAGTATGTAATGGAGGGCACATGAGGATTGAGGGTCTTGGATTTGATCACCTCATCAGAGGTTGTATTATAGAGGTGTCCAATCACCCTCCAATTGGTGAGAGTGACCATGAAGTGATTACCTGGCTGGTTGCCAGGAGTGTGAGGACCTCTGTGAGAATAGGGTATATGTGGAACTACAAGGGTGGTGATTATGAAGAGCTCGGGAGACAGCTTGCAGGTGTAGCATGGAATGAGGAGTTAGCTGAAAAAGAGATCATTGCAGCTTGGTGGATATTCAAGAACTATCTAGTAGAAGCAATGTCTAAACGTATTCCAAGGGTCAGAAGGTTTAATAAGGTATGTGTGAAATGGATGAATGAAAAGATTAAGCATGCAATACAGAGAAAAAGGGCATTATGGAGGCGGCATAAGAGAAGTGGTAATAACCAATTCCACAAGAATTACAAAGACCAGGCAAACTGAGCATTCACTGGAAAACATCATCATCAGTAGGAAATCTGAGACATCTGGCCTTGCACAACATGGAATAGATGTTGACCTCAGTATCCTATGGTCTGAAATGTGCTTACTCCATCTCTTTCAATATAAATTGAAATATTTATTTAAAAAGCACTGAAGCCTTACTTCACCACCCAAACTTGAATCAAAACAATTGCTTCTCACTATCTAAGATATGCGAAAGTCTTATTCTAATCACACATTATCAAAGATGTTTTTGAATACTGATAATAACTAATAATACAGTGCTTCCTCTGTTATACCTTTACATTGTTTTATGTATAATATCACGTGTCCCTCACTGTTTCAAATCAATTCATTGTTTGCATTCTACCTTGTAATTAACTAAAGCTGCCAATGATGATGGTGGTGTGTAATTTTCAAGCTGAAATATACGCTGTGTGCCCATTAGGTAATGAGATTGGTTTTTTTTTTATAGGCGAGCCCTTTGAATACAGTCAAAACTACAAACATGTTTATAGTTTTGACTGTTAGAGTGTGTTGTAACCGCGGGTACAACTTTTAAGTCAGATAATGCAGTAGTTTTCATGTGGCAACCGTTGAAGTAAGAGTGTGTGAGTGGACCATGTCATGAGTTGCATCATGGTGCAAAGAGCTGTGATAAAAGTTTACTGTAAATTAGGAAAAAGTGCTACAGAAGTATAACAAGCTCAAAAAAATGGTTATGGTGATGATATTCTGAACTATGTACAGGTGTTCAACTGGTTTTCAACATTTAAAGAGAGGAGGGGATCCCTAGAGGATGAACCACATTGCAGATGGCCAGTTTCTGCACCGACAAATGAAAATGTAGTGAAAATTAGGGAAATCGTTGCCTATGGCAGGTGAATAACCACTAGGCTACTCATTATAGAACTTGGTTTCAGTAAGGAAACGGCCAGATTAATCTTAGAAAGAGATTTGCACAAGAGGAAGATTTGTTCAAGGTTTATGCTGCACACGTTGACACGCGAACAGAGAGCAAGTACAGGGTTGCATGTTGTCAAAATTTCATCTATGCAGTTGATAAAGATCATGATGCGTTGCAAAGAATTATCACTGGTGATGAAAGCTGGTGTTTTCAGTTTGATCCAGAAAGAAGACACCAGAGCATGGAATGGCATGGAACACCTTCGCTCCTACAGAAGGAAGTCAGGTTGCAAAAATTACTGAGGGTGGGGACCTGGAGATGTTTAGACAGTTGAGCTTGGCAAGTGCAAGAAGAATGATTGTTATGGGAGATTTTAACTACAGCAGTATAAATTGGAGAGAGAAAGATGTATGTAGCAATAAGGGAATGGAATTTCTAGAATTCTTGAGGGACAAATGTCTTAGGCAACATGTAATAGAGGAAACAAGAGGTTTAAGAGTTTGGATTTGGTTGCATGAGAAGAGTTGATAATAACTGAGATGACATCTCTCCCACCAGTTGGAGAGAGTGACCATGTGGTTTTGACTTGGAAGATGAACAGACATGCAGGAGTATCAAAGAGACGGGAATGTATGTGGAATTATAAGGCAGATGATTATAATAGTCTTAGACATCAACTTAGAGAAGTTTCATGGAGGGAGGAACTGGAAGGCCAGGATATCATTAGTGCTGGGGAAATTGTGAAGGAATATTTGTTAGCAGCTGTATTCCACAAATGAAGAAGAAGACACAATTTGGTGTAAAGTGGATGACAAACAATATTAAACAGGAACTGCAGGTGAAAAAGAGGCTATGGAAGAGATATAAGCAGACAGGTGAAGATCAGATGCATGAAGAATATAAGACACGGGCCAGGAGTGTGACTAGTATGGTAAGGAAGATGAAACTGGAATATGAGAAGAGATTGGCCCTAAGATCCAAAGAAAATCCTTTTAGCTATGTGGCCAGTAGGAGGAGAAATGATTGTGGAAGAATGACATTGTGGCATAAAAATGGGAATAGAGTGATTGATGCAATAGTGGAATTGTTCAATGAACACTGTATTGGTGTATTTCATCCTAGACGAGTCAAGTTTAATACTAGAGGGATAGGACAGGTTCGAGGTTTAGAGGTGCAGAAGGATAGTGTGTTCCAAATACTGAGTACTCTGGATGTCAGTAAAGCTGTGGGACTGGATGGTATTTCACCACGAGTTTTGAGAGAATGTGCTAAAGAACTGACAGCTCCTTTGACCTGGCTTTTCAATGAAAGTCTGGCTACGGGAAAGGTGCCCAGGGAATGGAAGAAGGTAAAGATAGTGCCATTGCATAAGGGCGGTAACAGACTGGAAGTGTCTAATTATAGGCCAGTTTGTGTGTTATCAGTAGCTGTTGTACGGTCCCTAACTAATTTCTCCAAGATCTTGGAGAAATTAGTTAGGGACCGTATACAGCATTGGGCAGATGAGGGTAATGTTATCTGTGAGAGTCAACATGGATTTGTGAAAGGGTGATGTTGTTTTAGTAATATGCTAGCCTTTTATAATAAAATTACAAGAGCAGTAGATGAAGGAAAGGCATATACTGCCATTTTCTTAGATTTAGCAAAGGCATTTGACAGGGTGCCACATGATAAGCTGATATTTAAGTTGCAGCACATGGGTCTGGATGTCAGGTTGGTCAACTGGATTTGGGATTGGCTGTCCGATAGGTATCAGAGAGTTATATGGTGGGGCAGTTTCAAGCAGGTAGAGGTTTACAAGTGGGGTCCCACAGGGCTCAGTATTGGGACCTATATTGTTTAACCTTTATATCAATGATTGTCAGTGGATTGCAGGGGAATATTCAGTTGTTTGCAGATGATGTGAAGCTGGGAAGGGTTATTAGTAATAGTGCAGATGTGGTAGCCCTGCAAGAGGATTTGAATAAGCTAGACAGATGGGCAAATGAATGGGATGCTGGTTTAATGCAGCAAAATGTAAGGTCTTGAGGTTTGGGACACATCGATGGGACACTGCATACTCTATTGGAGGAGCTATACTGGAGGAAGTAGGGGAGACAAAAGATCTGGGATTGATGATTAATGGAAATATGAAATTCAGGGGACATATTGCAAAGGTGGTGAAGGTAACAAGGATTGATGCAATAATGAGAAGGAAGCTGACCTGCAGAGATAAAAGAGTTATCATTCCATTGTATAAGACCCTGATCAGACCACACTTGTACTGTGTGAATGTCAAATAGTTGTTCTTGACATGATGTTAGGGCCTCCCTCGATGAGTGTGTTGACTCCTTGGAGAGGCCTAGAATAATAATAATAATCAATTTTCTGATGGATACAACTGTCAATTTATGGTTCCATACCCTTTAATGGCTTCTTGGAGCTGCCAAAGTGTTTTTGGCTTCTTTCTGTGTATTTCAGTCTCCATTTGGTACCAAAAATTCTCAATGGGGTTGTTTTCTGGCCATGGTAGTTAATGAATTGAGTGTTCTTTGGGCCACTTATTAACCTACAACAAAAATTAAAGCTTTTTTAAATACTAAACTAAATATATAATAACATTACTTACACTTTTTGCCCTATGACAAGGGGCAGAGTTATCCTGAAAGATGCAATTCATCATTACAGTAAAGTGGTCTCTGATAGTAAGCAGCAATTCTAAAATTTTCTGGTAGACTTGTGCATTCACTGAACCTTTTGTGAAATGCAGGCAACCAACACCATAATATGACATGCAGCCCAAGATCATTTGGCTGGCTGAGAATGTGACTGTTGACACCAAACTGTCAGGGTTGAATTTTTCCCCTGATCCTCTTCGAACTCTCTGTCTGCCATCAGTGCCCTGCAGGTTAAACTTTTTCTCGTCAGAAAAAATTACTTTTCCACTGATCAGGGCATGCTCTATTCACCAATTTAACCAAACCAATCTACTTATTTTGGTTGACATTGGCTTCTTTTTAGGGAGCTTTTTTTTGGGTTGACATTGGCTTCTTTTTAGGATATATATATATATATATATATATATATATATATATATATATATAATATAATATTATATATTATGCAGTAACATAATACAGTATTAATTTAAACACAGAAAATATAAAATCAAGGGATAATGTTATTCTTTCCACTTAAGTGATCATCACCATCGTGTCTATTTTTTTATTCTTTTATAAAAGCATAAAAATACATATAATAGAAAGCTAGTAATAACATAAATCTCATAAGCATCCTTTTTTTTTTAATTGTATAGTAGTGTCATAGTATTCTATCCATTCCTTGAGAGTTTATATCAGGAATTAGTGATGAAAAAAAATACACTCCTTATTTACATTAAATTTGATATTTTACTTTATTATCCACTATATATAGGACAGTCAATTTCAGAATTCAATTCAACATACACAGTTTTCAGCTGAGTGAAGTCATTAATAGCAGCCAATCCATTTTCTCTACCAAACCCTGACATTTTGTAGCCGCCAAATGGTATTACAGGTGAGAAGACATTGTAGTTATTTATCCATACAATTCCTGCTTGAAGCTTTGATGCTACACGATGTGCTCTTTGAATATCTCTTGATGTAGGAGGAAAAAAAAATTGTGTAAAGAATAGCAAATAAAACAAAAATTAAATAATTATAAAACCAGCTAAGGATTAAAATCAACCCATAGTATAATAAATTGTTTGGAATGGCTATCAAAAATCCATTTTGTTTAAGTAATGGTGAAATTGAATTTTAAAATAAAATGCTAATATGACATTCATTTCTGTTTTATTACTTATCAGCAATAGTTCCAGAGGAAGGCGATTCCTTCCTTCATAAACTCATAATACAAGTTAAATTTTTCCATGCGTTCTTCATCTGATAGGGTAAAAGGCTTGCCCTGAGTGCTAATGGACTGTAAATGCATAATATACAGCCTCTTCCAGTCAAGTCAAGTCAACTCTGCCTTCTTCAGGCATGAACTGTTTCCAACAGATGGACTCTGGCACTATCAGCAAGTATTACTGCCAAAGGATAACCACGCTAGCCTCGTTGGCTGAGTGGTTAGCGTATCCACTCTCCAGCTAGAAGGCTGCAGGTCTGAATCCAGCCATGGGAATGGATTTTTGTGATTGTCTGTGAAAATACTAGTGGTGGTGGTCGGCGGTGGAGACAGAGAGTTGTAGAGTACATGCCCTCCCTCGATGAGTCTTTGGACTCCTTGGAGGTGTTACGTAATAATATACTATGTCACGTAATAATAATAATAATATAATTTCCTAGTTTGACAAAGGATGGCCTTCATCACTTGGTGAAACATCACTTTGCTTATTTAATGGCCTGAAGTGGATGATGCTATATTTAATCCCCAGAGCAAGAATTCTAGCTTCTATCTCTATCCACTCTCAACCAGTAAGCCTCCTAAATGCATTTTCCATCAGGTTTGGTCCTTTGTGCTATATGGTAGCCAGTGTGCATACAATGTATTTGGGAGACTTTCTGACATCCAGGTTGTGCTTAGTTGCTGTAAAATGCAGAGGCACTGTTGAAACTATGTTATGTCATGTAATTTGGATGCTCCCTGTATGAGCCTAAGAGTACATCCTCACACAGCATGTTGCCTCTTCTGTTTTTCTCTTCACATCTGAAACACTTAACATGACAATAAACTCAAAGAGATACAGTACCATTGCAATTAAAGAAAACTGCAAAACCTTACAAACAAAAATGTCTTCCTGTCCACTTCACCAATATTCACTGCATAAATACTAAACTGAATCATGTATGCCACCAGCTACTAACATCCAAATATAATCTCTTGTTTTTGACTGAACCCCAAATTACTGCTACAATAACAATCCGTTCCTCTCATTTTAACTGCCCAAACAGATGAAGGTGCATGATTGCTTCTGCCAAAAGGGTGCTACACATGAATTAATGTGGTCTGATGTTTCTTGCCAGAGACACCAAATCTTTAATCTTGACTTTTTTGACCCTTCTGTGCTAAGATTTCTTTGCCTCCATTATGTATCATTTATCAGCTGTCCTTTTTGTCCTCCTCCCAATTCTGAAAATCATTCTGACCTCTTTGATTTTGTATCCTTGACATATGATTTCTATGCAATCCAACTATCTTAACAGAAGGGATCATCCTTTGATTTAAATTTCAGAACTCCAATTGATTCCTTTACCTTTAATTCTATCCAAGCTGGAAGAGAAGGCTGAAGTATTTGCTATAGGCAGTGACATAAAGCAAGCGGTTCATCAGCCAACAAGAATAAAACGATTCTTTCCAGCAATACACAACATTCTAGATCTTTTCTTAACACCAGGTCTCCTTGAAGGAGACCTGGTGTTAAGAAAAATGTAAAGATGTTAAGAAAAACCTGCTGAAATGACCTTTCCTCTTAGTAATTCAGATCATAATCCCATACAAGTATCATCTGTTCTATCTCTAGTGGCACACCCTCCCCTCAGCCATTTATAACCTTATACCCTTTGGCACTATAATGCCAAGCTGAAAGATTTCCCAGAATTTTGCTCTTCTTTCTATGGTTAGATTACTGTTTCTGCTCTTCCAGATCTAGATACCTATGACTGTGTTACAGAAATTATCCATTCTGGAAAGAAGACTTTTTCCCAACTCTTTTTCAAAATTCTCATTCAATATCAAAACCACAGTTTTCTAGGAAGTGTGTCAAGGCAGTCCAAAGCAAAACAGTTTACCAAAAGTGGATGGAGAAAAAAATTGAGCTTCAGATGTATCAGCCTGGTTGGCCAAGTGGTTAGCGTATCTGCTCTCCAGCCAAAAGGCTGCAGGTTCGAATTCTGCCATGGACATGGATGTTTGTGATTGTCTGTGAAAATACTAGTGGTGGGTGATAGATGGCACTGGTTTAGTAGCACTATGCTGTAGTTGGTGGATTAAGTGGTGGAGACAGAGTTGTAGAGTAGGTACTCTCCCTGGATGAGTCTTTGGACTCCCTGGAGGTGTTACATAATAATAATAATAATAATTTTAACTGGTCCAATGTAATTAACTGTAAGATAACCTTGAAAAATTTTCAATTTATCAATTAATATGATTTTAAATATTGAAAGCATAAAGGTCAATTGAACAATAGCTGTGCTTCATGTGCGCCATTTATGTGAGAAGCAAAAAATGTTTATGCTTTGTGGTGAGATTAGATTATCATTAGCAAATACTAGAGTGAAACACGGATAATTTGAATTTTGATATGATTTTTAAATACAACCTATAATATGCACAAAAATTGGAAAAAGTAATCACTTGGGAAATTATTATTTTTCTGGACTGAACCAAAGAAAGGCTGGAATAACTCTTTTTACTTACTTATTATACACAAGTTCCAACCTCATTCGACTATAATCATACGATCCGTGAATGCTCTGGTAGAAAATTGAGCATTCAGTACATTGTCGACACTGTTTCCCATTGTAAATATCGACAAAAAGTTATCCGAGGGTGGTCTGAAATGTTCTTTGCCTCGACCATAGATGGCAACACTATTGGCAGGATTTTTTTTTTTCTAAGTTGGTACATCTGTCATAAGCATCCATGTGAAATTGCAAGTCATTCTATCAAGCAGTTTGTTTTATACAGCTGGCTGAAGCAAAAGTGTTGTCAGTATCCCTTGAAATGGATAAAACTGAGTATCGTGCGGTTATAAAATTCTTTGTAAAAGAAGGTTTAATGCCAAAAGAAATTCATTCGAAGTTCATAAAAGTTTATGAACTCTTCTCCTTCATTTTTGACAATTAAGAAATGGGCTGCCAAGTTTAAATGTGGATGTACCAGTCTTGAAGATGATCCACATGAAAGAAGTCCAAAAAGTGTAACAACACCAGAAATCTTAAGTGCACGATATGGTATTGGATGACCGGCGAGTCAAAGTGCATGAAATTGCTGAGACTATAGGCATTTCAAAAGAATGTGTAGGATATATTTTGTGTGAAGAATTGCAAATGAAAAAGTTTTGTGGAAGATGGGTGCCGTGCTTGCTCACAGCAGATCAAAAACGCACTCACATGAAAATCTCTGAACAGTGTTTGGTGCATTTTAACAAGAATAAAACTGCTTCTGTGCATCGATTTATTACTATGGATGACACTTGGATTCACCATTACACACCAGAATCCAAACAGTGGACAGAAGATCGTTGTTCAGTGCCAAAGAAGACAAAGTCGGTTCCATCAGCAGGAAAGGTCATGGCATTAGTGTTTTGGGATGCTAAAGGCATTTTGTTTATTAATTATCTTGAAAAGGGTAAAACAATAACCGGGGAATATTATTCCGATCTTTTAACCAAACTAGACGAAAAAATTCGTGAGAAAAGACCCGGTTTGCAGAAGAAAAAAATCATCTTTCATCAGGACAATGCACCTGCCCACAAAGGTGTTTGGGCAATGGGAAAATTAAGGGATCTGCACTATGAATTGTTGGAACATCCACCCTATTCCCCAGATTTGGCTCCCTCTGACTTCTATCTCTTCCCAAAACTAAAACTCCTCCTTGCTGGTCAGCGTTTTTCTTCGAATCAAGAAGTGATTGCAGCTGTAGAGGGGTATTTTGCAGATCTTACTGAGAACCACCACAGGGACGAGATAATGGTGCCGGAGCATCGCTGGAATGAATGTATTAGTCTTAAGGGAGATTATGTTGAAAATAAAAATAATCTTGAAATTATAAATTCGTTTTTTTATTCTTAGGCTGAGAACTTTTCAGACCACCCTCGTACACCTCTATCTTCATAACTTCAATCTAAAGACCTGTCATGTTAAGCATGTCACTGGAATAAATGTATTAGTCTTAAGGGAGATTATGTTGAAAAATAAAAATAATTTTAAAATTATGAAGAATATTCAGAGCTTATTCTACCTTTACCACGAGTTGCCTAGACTTGCACTACTTTGCAGGTCTCCTAGACTTGCACTACGTGCAGGCGCAAACTTGATTTATTTGTCTGTTTGCTTACTTGGGAAATGGAGTAAAACCAGGTTTAAAATAGCTTGGCATCTTTAACATATATTATACCTAAGGTAAAAAACTTTCTACATCTATTTCTCATCCTAAGATTTTTATTTAATAAGGTCAAAGCACCTTATGGTAACTTGTTTTGGTAAAATACTTATAAGCTCTGTATTACTTAACCTTGGTATTTCTAAGCCTGGCTCCCACTGATGAGACCTCAATAAAGGTCAAAACCGGTCTGGGCTTTGCATTAAGGGTAAATATTAAGAATAGTGATCAGAGCTTATTCTACAATAAATTTAGTTTAATCCTTTATCCAAGTGTGGGAGTATCTTCTTGAGCCTGAAAGTATCTTTAGGACTGGGGTAAGATGGTACAACACCGGGCAACTCGTTGCAAAGGTGGAGCAAGCTAACATCACTCCTATCTCAGCATCTCCCATAATGCAAAATACATCTCCTTCCAGATATGTATAATGTTATGTTATGCATTAAGGGAAGGCCCACTACCCAGACTAGTTTCGACCTTTATTGAGGTCTCTTCAGTGGGAGCCAGGCCCAAGTGGAGATACCAGGCAGAATCTTTAGCAAGGTCGTCTCTACCTATAGGAGTTGTCAAATGGTGTGCCACCTTTTTATTAAATTACTCTGGATTTAGAGAAAGATGTTGAAAGCTTATTTTTCACTTGGTTAGACTATAATAAATTTAGTTTAATCCTTTATCCAAGTGTGAGCAAACAAAGTTTGTGCCTGAAAGTATCTTCAGGACTGGAGTAGGGTGGTACAACACTGGGCAACTCATTGCAAAGGTGGAGCAAGCTAACATCACTCCTATCTCAGTATGCAACGCACTTTGCAACGAGTTGCCCGGTGTTGTACCACCTTACCACAGTCCTGAAGATACTTTCAGGCACAAACTTTGTTTGCTCACACTTGGATAAAGGATTAAACTAAATTTATTATAGTCTAACCAAGTGAAAAATAAACTTTCAACAGCTTATTCTACATTTACCACGAGTTGCCTAGACTTGCACTACATGCAGGCGCAAACTTGACTTATTTGTCTGTTTGCTTACTTGGGAAATGGAGTAAAACCAGGTTTAAAATAGCTTGGCATCTTTAACATATATTATACCCAAGGCAAAAAACTTTCTACACACACACACATATATATATATACATATATTGGTTGAAATGTGAAAATTTATACTGAAGCGCATCACATAATGAAAAAACACATAAAGTGAGACATATGAAGTGTCAATTTTGAAATCCTGCAAACATACCTTATTAGTAATGATTTTTCAAAGTAGTTATAATTTTGTCAAAAATAAATAAATAAATAACTCAGAAAAATTTACTGTTAAAAGAAAGAAATCCATTATAATTGTGGCTGCAACTCAGGCATTTATCATGTAAAATTATAGTAAAGTGTATTAAGGGATCAGAAAAAATCCATTAACTGTACATTCAGTTACAAAAATGTTGGCTACAATGTTTAATTCTGAATGCTAGATACTAGATGATTCGAGTAGAGCTGTTATTATACAGGGTGGCCATAAATTAACTTTCCCTCTTTGGAGGTATCTGTAGCTTAAACTAATACATGGAATGAGACCACATTTTATATTGAGACTTTCGAAGGCATGGGGAGATGAATTCCGCAAAAAAAAGATTTAGTACCAAAGTCGCCAATAGGTAAAATTTTGGTGCTAGCAGAGCTAAAAGAAGTCAAATATTTGCAGTAAATGCAGGTAAAAAGGATTATGCAAATTTTACCATGTGAACGTGACAGCAGTGCCACCAATTCCACTTAAAAAGGAATTGGGAAAGTTCAAGCAGTTATTCGAATGCCTGACGAATTGTGCTCAATACGCTTCCCTTGCCTCAGCGTGCTTTACTTGTTAAGTTGATTAAGAAGTTTGAAGAAACTGGATCACTAGGAGTTAGACCTGGCAGAGGATGGAAAGCAGTGCAAGAAGAGACAGTAACAGATGTTGCTACTGCGGTGTTCGACGACACAGGGCCTGGTCCAAGAGCTCGTGCCATGGCTCGCAAAATTGATATGGCTTATGGTACAGTCTGGAAAATCTTACGAAAATGCTTCACTTCTATCTGTATAAGTTCAGTCATGTGCAAGCACTAACTACCGATTATGATAAGCACATGACCTTCACGCTAATGTTTCTTGCCAGAATGGAGGTCGACAATGACTGGAATTGGAGAATATTGTGGGGTGATGAGGCTCATTTTTATCTGAATGGGTCGGTCAACACTCACAACTGCAGAATTTGGGCATCTGAACATCCCCAAGCGATCCAGCAAGTACCACTGCATTCTCCAAAAGTAACCGTGTGTCTTCACTGCCGATTTCATGATAGGACCATACTTTTTTTGAGCGTATTACCCCTACAGGTCCTGTAACCTGCTCCATTACTGGAGAGATTTATCGACGAATGCCGGAAAATTTTGTCATTCCTGCATTGCAGCAAAGACAATGTTTGGACTCCATAATTTTTATGCAGGATGGAGCACGGCCACACATTGAACGTTCAGTACAGCGCCTTTTACGCCAGCATTTCAGTAATGAGAGGGTTTTCAGTCCGTTCTTTCCGATGGCATAAGCGTCTCGATCCCCGGACATCACTCCATATGACTTTTGGCTGTGGGGGCATTTGAAATCCATTGTGTAACATTTCCAACTCACATGTCTTGAAAGAGAACATAAAACGGGCTGTTATGAACATCCAATCTGACTCTTTACGTTCAGCTGTAGAGCATTTCGCACACCGGATGCAATTTGTTGTATACAAGAAAGGTCAGCACATTGAAAATCGTGTATGTGGTCCAGGGGACCCTGATTCTGATGAATAAAACATTATTTCCTGTGAGTTCAATCACTACATTAATTTATGTGTCTCTCGCAAGTTGTTGTTTTAGTTTTATTATTATTATTATTATCATTGTAATGCGCCACATATCCAGCTGGAATGAATGATGCAGCTGTTGCTTACAATGTCGAAATGTTATTATTCCATTTTATCTGCCTTTAATGTAATTATGAGCTTGTTTTTGGCTCCACCAGTGCCAAAATTTCCCCTGTCAGCGACTTTTGGTACTAAATCTTTTTTTTTGCAGAAATCATCTCCACATGCCTTCAAAAGTCTTAATATAAAATCTGGTCTCATTCCAGATTTTATATTTTATTGGTTTTTAGCTACAGATGCCTCCAAAGACGGAAAGTTATTTTATGGCCACCCTGTATAATACTTTCTTTTATATTTTAACATCAATGGCTACAATGCCTAATTCTAAAAACTGAATCCTAGATGATCAGAAGAGAGTTGTTATTATACCAATTTAAAAAAGAAAGTTAAACATCATGAAAATTAGGGAGGAATTTCCTTACTAAGTGTCAGAGAAAATTATATGAACACAATCTTGAGACAAGGCTATGATAATTTGTTTATTTATTTATTAAATAAACAAATTGAAGATATTATTATTATTATTATTATTCAGGCCTCCATGGAGTCGAAAGACTCATTCAACCAAGCAAAAGAACTCCCCAGTGTCAACCCTGTAACCACCTCTCAACAGTTTAAAAGTCTCAATCATATCACCTCTCCTTCTTCTATCCACCAAACTCTGCAGTCCACATTCCCTCAGCCGATCCTCGTAACTATCCTTGTACAGTCCTGAAACCATCTTTGTCATCCGTCTTTGTATCCTTTCCACAGTTAATTTATCCCCTTCAAATCCTGGAGACCAAATCTGAGAACAATAGTCCAAGTGTGGTCTGATCAGAGATTTATACAACGGAATGATAACCCTCTTATCTCTGCAGGTCGTGTACTTCTCATAATTGCAGCAATCCTCTGTGTTACCTTCACCACCTTTGCAACATGTCCTCTAAACTTCAGGTTTCTATCAACCATCAACCCCAGATCTCTTGTCTCCTCTACTTCCTCCAGCATAATTCCTCCCATAGAGTATGCTGCATCCCATCGATGTTTCCCAAACCTCAAGACCTTACATTTTGCTGCATTAAACTGACCCCCCCATTCATTTGCCCATCTATCTAGCTTATTCAAATCCTCTTGCAGGGCTACCACATCTGCACTATTACTAATGATCCTTCCTAGCTTTGCATCATCCGCAAACAACTGAATATCCCCTTGCAATCCACTGGCAATGTCATTGATATAAAGGTTAAACAATATAGGTCCTAGTACTGAGCCCTGTGGGACCCCACTTGTAACCCTCTGCCTCCTTGAAACTGCTCCACCATACACAACTCTCTGATACCTATCAGACAGCCAATCCTGAATCCAGTTGACCAATCTGACATCCAGACCGATGTGCTGCAACTTAAATATCAGCTTATCATGTGGCACCCTGTCAAATGCCTTTGCTAAGTCTAAGAAAATTGCAGTATATGCCTTTCCCTCATCTAATGTTCTTGTAACTTTATTATAAAAGGCTAGCATATTGCTAAAACAAGAGCACCCTTTCACAAATCCATGTTGTCTCTCACAGATAACATTACCCTCATCTGTCCAATGTTGTATACAGTCCCTCACTACTTTCTCCAAGATCTTAACAACTACTGATGACACACAGACTAGCCTATAATTAGACACTTCCGGTCTGTTACCACCCTTATGCAATGGCACTATCTTATCTTCCTTCCATTCCCTGGGCACCTTTGCCGAAGCCAGACTTTCATTGAAAAGCCAGGTTAAAGGCACTGTCAGTTCCCTGGCACATTCTCTCAAAACTCGTGGTGAACTACCATCCAGGCCCAAAGCTTTACTGACATCCAGAGTACTCAGTATCTGAAACACACTCTCCTCCTGTACCTCTAAACCCTTGAACCAGCCTTATCCCTCTAGCATTAAAACTGACTCCTCTAGGATGAAATACTCCAATTGTTCATTGAACAATTCCACTATGTCCTCTGCATCAGTCACTCTATTCCCATTTTTATCCCACAATATCATTCTTCCACAGTCATTTCTCCTCCTACTGGCCACATAGCTAAAAAATTCCCTAGGATTTTCTTTGGATCTTAAGGCCAACCTCCTCTCATATTCGAGTTTCACTTTCTGTACCACACTAGTCACTCTTCTGGCCTGTGTCTTATATTCTTCATGCATCCTCTCTTCACCTGTCTCCTTATATCTCTTCCATAGCCTCTTTTTTGCATGCAATTCCTGTTTAATATTGTTTGTCATCCATTTTACTCCAAATTGTGTCCTCTTCTTCACTCGTGGTATACAACTTACCATTGCTGCTAACAAATATTCTTTAACAATTTCCCACGCACTAATGATATCCTGGCCTTCCAATTCCTCCCCTCCATGAAACTTCCCCGAAGTTGACGTCTAAGACTATTATAATCACCTGCTTTATAATTCCACATAAGTTCCCGTCTCTTTGATACTCCTGCATGTCTATTCATTTTCCAAGTCAAAACCATATGGTCACTCTCTCCAACTGGTGGGAGAGATGTCATCTCAGTTATTATCAATTCTTCTGATGCTATAACCAAATCCGAAACTCTTGAACCTCTTGTTCCCTCTGTTACATGTTGCCTAAGACATTTGTCCCTCAAGAATTCTAGAAATTCTATTCCCCTATTGCTACATGCATCTTCCTCTCTCCAATTTATACTACTGTGGTTAAAATCCCCTATAACAATCATTCTTCTTGCACTTGCCAAACTTAGCTGTCTAAACATCTCCTGGTCCCCATCCTCTGTGCTCCTGGGTCTGTAGCAATACCCCACTAAATATCCTGTCTTGCCTACCTCTACCTCACACCATATGCTCTCAAAATCATTTGTCTCACTTCCTTCCAAAGCCTCCACTCTTAGAGGACATAGGTCATCACTTATCATAAGCAGTACCCCACCACCACGCTTTCCCCTCCTATCCTGACGAAAAATGCTATACCCAGCGACTTCTATTCCTGTTATTATATCCCCTTCTGTCAACCACGTCTCAGTGATCCCAATAATTTTTGGCCAGGCTGATGCTATCTGCGCCACCAATTCATCTCCCTTATTCCGGATACTCCTGGCATTAGTATAAAACATATAAATGCCATTGTTTCTATACCCAGCATTATCTCTTCTAGACTCCACTGGGCTCATTGCTACCTGACATCGTCTCCCTTCTCCCAAGTATCCATTCCCACAAGAGGCAACCCCTGCTATCATCCTCCCTGGGACACACTGACTCGTTCAGAACAGCAATCTCTCCAGATGCCTACGTCCTCCCTCATTCAAATGTAAGCGGTCTCTTGCATACAATTCCTCTCTTTCCTCAAATGCACTCCAGGCATCCACATATACTAGTCCTCTGTTGTCACACACTCTCGCTATTATGCCATTCAATATCACCGCTCTTCTGCTCAGTTCATCATTATCATACCTAGGCAATACGCACACTATTTTCCCTCTCTCTGTCTTCTTCCGTACAGCCTCAAGCAAAAATCTCATATTTCTCGCTGCCCTACTTACATTACCACTCAAATCATTTGTTCCTACCATCACAATCATCTCATCCACCCTTTCACCTCTCTTAATTGCCATAACCGCCCTTTCTATTGTTCCTCCTGGCAAACACTCCTTCCTCATGCATCCTATCTTGAACACCACGGATCATTGAGTCACCATACATTATACCTCTTACCATTCTCTCTCTCTCTCCTATTGTTTCCATTCTCTCCTCTTCTTTCATTTCCATAGGTCTCTCTCATTCCCTCTCTTCTACTGCTATTCTCTCTTCTAGCATTCCCATACCTTTCTCTCGTACTGTTTCCATTCTCTCCTCTTCTAGCACTCACGTACATCTCTCTCATTCCCTCTCTCTTACTGTTTCCATTTTCTCCACTTCTAGCACTTCCATATCCCTCTCTCATGCCGTCTCTCCTACTGTTTCCATCCTCTCGTCTTCTAGCATTCCCATATCTCTCTCTCTCATTCCATCTCTCCTACTGTTTCCATTCTCTCCTCTTCTAGCACTTTCATATCCGTCTCTCATTCCATCTCTCCTACTGTTTCCATCCTCTCATCTGCTAGCATTCCCATACCTCTCTCTCATTCCCTCTCTTCTACGGTTTCCATTCTCTCCTCTTCTAGCACCCACATACCTCTCACTCATTCCATCTCTTCTGTTTCCTTTCTCTCCTCTTCTAACACTCCCAAATTTCTCTCTCTCCCCCACTCTGATTCGGCTTGCATTTATCTCTTCCATTCTCCTAATCTTATCTTTCATACTTCTGCTCTCATTCACAAGACATTCCACCTCCTCTTTCAGCTCATCTATCTCCCTCTGCAGGTCAGTCACTCTTAATCTAAATTCACTCTCCCAAACAAAACCATCTCCTAAACTTTCACAGTCACTCACGCCTTCCACACTATCAACTATTATTTTCTCATTCATACATATATTTTTTTCATTCTCTCCTATCACGCTACTTGTCTTCCTACATTCATTCCCCATTCCTGGAGCAACAAGGTCGGATATTGATAATTCGACACTTATTTCCTCCCACTGCCTGCATTTTGCACAAATACGCTCTCTGCTCTCTTTAACAAGCTACATATCTAATTCTCAGGACGCATACATGCCACAAAGTCCCTTATGATATTTCTTATAATCGAGTTCTTAAATGGCGGAGGACTTGGCAATACGCCACTTGCAGCTGAATCCGCCATTATTCCTTACTGCCGAGTAGCGTAATCGTTAATTATTCAATTAATAAATTCCGTTAAATAAATAGAAAAAAAAAGTACAAACAATTACAAACAAAACAAAACATTTAAGTACACTAAATAAAATGAAATATAACTAAATACAGTAATGAAAACTTAGCTTCGTTTTGTCTTCCACCATTATGCATTCGATTCCGACAGTAACCAAAATATATTATATCGCGACAGCAACTAACTTCCAAAAAACAACCACTGAAGTACACTCGTATTCAGAGAAACAATTTAGCACTCAAAAACGTAAAAAAATGGGGAAAAAAACGGACTATTCACCAATTAAAAATCACTTCCTTCTTTAAAAATCACTTGGTTCAGATTTATCTTATGCTATCAAAGTTCAAATCTGGTAGTTTGGTAGAAAACAGGAATTATATAATATCACCATGATAAATAATTCATAAATCACATTATTATAACTTGCATCTTTATCAAAGAATTTATTTTAAAACATTACGATATGGTGCATCTCCAGAAGAAGAAAAGAAAGGAAAAAAAAACTGAGAAAAGCAAAATAAGAACAGAACAACTAATAACACAGGACAAGAGGGCGATTCACAACAAAGGGTGTGGAAGGAAACAGAAAAAAAAATTCCAATTGATTCCTTTACCTTTAATTCTACCCAAGCTGGAAGGGAAGGCTGAAGTATTTGCTATAGGCAGTGACAAATATGATAATAATGATAAATATGATAAATATGATAAATATGATAAAATGGATTATTATGGATTATAATATGATATGATGATAATGTGATAATAATTCATAATAATAAAAAAAGGAAACAATATAATAATACGACGTATCCGAACAAACATACATTTTATGAAGAATTACATAGTACTATAGATAACATTAGTAGTAGGAAAAAATAAAAAGTCTGGTTTTGAGATTTAAGTATAAGAGTAAAACATGAACCTATAAACAGAAAAATAAAATACCAAAATTTCGCTGATTATATAATAATAGTGAAGTCGTGCTACATTTCTAAGTAATCAATATATAGAACACTAACCTTTTCTTTCTAACACAAAGAACATAAAATAATCTGGGATAACAATACAGGATGAGTCAACAGATCATATACAGGACTAATAGAAAAATACATATTTGTCAAGAGACTTGACCAATGAATATAATTAGAAAACACTGGATATTTTTGGTGGTCATAAAAAACTTTAGGCATGGCTGCATTAATTTAACAAAAAATTTGGAAAATGGTCATTTTAAGACTAACTCTAATCTAACAACTGTAAACATCTTTAAAAATAAAATAAATGTTAGTTATTTTTCTTATATCTACTGCAATTTTGGATTATTTCTGCTCTTCCTCAGCAATGGACCTTTTAAGTATGCTATGGATAGTGTTTATCCTTTGGTCAACTCAGATTACAACCAAGTGTTGTTCTCTTCTCACACTGGGCAATGCTCACTTTGTCTGCTGAAGACTTGAAGTGGCAAATCTTCAGGTCTGGATTCCAGAGCAAAGTCTTCCAGATGACTTTTTCCTTATTTCTTCTAGCTGGCATTATTAGTGATTTTTTTAATAGCATAGTTAACTTTCCAGAGTTAACTATGCCATTGTGTTCAGTCTGGTGCACTTTCTACTGGCCCATTTAATGAGTAGCCATTTTAAAGATGAATCTTAAAAAACAACGTCTAATGCTGGAAGAAATGAGGAAAAAGTAAACCTTGCTTTTGTGGTCCAAATATGGTGTTCAGTCACATCAGGTCTCCAGTAAGCAAAGCAAGAATCACTCATATTGTCTGGCATTATAAGAATGCCGAGTGAACTGATGATGACTTCCATGTTTCATTTCATCAGGTTTATTATCATTTCTAGTCCTCTGATGCAAACAGGAAACATCTGTGCTGAATATATCGCTGAACCATTTTTGTACGGATGATCTCACTAACTGTCTTTCTATTGATTGAACTGCACTCAATTCAACAAACTGTTCACTTTTAACCTTTGATTTTCTGCCGGACGACGGCAGAGAGAGAGAGAGAGTCTTGTCCACACAGGTTAACAAAAGCTTTCCAATATTGCATTTCCCAGATATATTTCTCTAATACAAAGGTTTTTCACTTCAAAACCTTCTCTAATATGTAAGACTCTAATACACAACTATTACTATTTCTGTATGTTCAGGACCCCCATCTGAAAAGATATCCAGAGCGTTTAATAAATAAAACCTGCACACTACATTCAAACCATATATCAACCATCTCCAATCAACAGGCTGCAAGTCAGAATCCTGCCATGGATATTTATGATTATCTTTAGGTAGGAAATGATTTTCAATGCTTGGTGTGAGACCACTGTCCTGCTTACTGGAGGGTTAAAGTGACTTTAAAAAGTTCTATATTTGGTCTCTAGTGCAGGGTTTCTACACTACGTAAAAATAAATAAATAAATAATAATAATAAACCGAAAGGAAAAAAATCCTTAGCCCACACTCAGATTTTGTAAACCTAAAGTACTCTAGGTTTACAAAAACCTTCATGGATACATATCAAATTAGCAACCCTCATTTTTCCACTTAAGGCCAAATGAAACCCTTGTTTAGACAAAGTCCGGATTTCACTGATTGAGTTTATTCACTCCAAAATTGTTGGAATAAGTGAAACATGGCTGAATGAAGATGATATCCTAATCGGAATAGAAATGGAAGGATACAGTGTTTTTTGTGAGCAGAAAGGACAAGAAGGGAGGAGGAGGAGTGCTGCTGATGATATTAGGGGGAATTATGTCCACATAAGGTAGACATGAAAGAAGGAAATAGTGGCAATGGTTATGATGCAGTGTGGTGTAAAGTGAAGGTCGACAACATATTTAATTGGATATTGCTATAGGCCAGGGAATGTGGATGGTGGCAATGAAGAAATGTATAAACAACTTGGATTAGTGAACAAGGACAGGATGATTATTATTGGTGATTTTAATTATGGCATATAGATTGGAATTAAGAGATGGCGTTTGGGAATAACAAAAATGAACTTAAGTTCTTGAGAGACAACTATCTCAGGCACTATGTAAAGGAGGGCATGCAAGTATTGAGAATTTTAAATCTGATCATTTCATCAAAGGATGCAATTGTGAGTGGGTTTTGCACCTCCCTCCAGTTGGTGAGAGTGATCATGAAGTGATCACCTGGGTTTTGGCTAGCCATGTGAATACTTCTGTGAGGAAAGGATATATGTGGAAGTACAAGGCTAGTGATTATGACAAGCTTAGGAGACAGCTTTGAGCTATAGCATGGAATGAGGAGTTGAGCAGTAAGGAAATGAATGCTGATTGGGAATGGACAAACAAATACATAACAGCATCAATGTGTGAATGTATTCTAAGAGTCAAAAGGCTTAATAAGGGAGGTTTAAAATGGATGAACAAGGGAATTAAACATGAAATATAGAAGAGGGGACTTTGGAGGTGGCACAAGATGGATAATGGTAATAATCAGTTACATGAAGAGTATAGAGCAGGCCAGAAGAGTGATTCTGTTGGTAAGGACAAAAGTGCAGCATGAGCAGAAATTAGCCAATCAGACCCAAAAAAACCCTCATGAATTGTTTTGATATGTATCAAGTAGAAGGAAGGATGATTATGGTAAGATGCTATTAATGGATGACATTGGAAGATTGGTGACTACCAGAGGACATGGTCAAGTGGTCAGTGAGCAGTTCATCAAGCTGTTTCATCCTCAGTGTGAAATCAAATGTAAACAATGAAATGAGAGAAGAGTTAATGGTAAGCAAGCAAGAGATACATGAAGAGTTAAGTAAGCTAGATGTCAATAAGTCAGTAGGACTTGATGACATATCATCACATGTCATAAGGGAATGTTCCAGGCAGTTAGCATCAGCCTTGGCCAACCCGTTTAATAAGAGTCATGCAACATCACCATAGGAGTGGAAGAAAGGCAAAATTGTTCCACTTCACAAAGGTGGTGATAAAGCAGGTAACAAATTATGGGCTGATCTGTACATCTGGAGTTGTCGTTAAGAGGTTGGTGAGATAATAGGATACAAAGGTGGATTAATAACAGTGGTATTCTTTGTGCTTGTCAGCATGGGTTTGTTAAAGGTAAATCATATTTTATGAACTTGCTTATGTTTTATAACAAGCTGACGAATGTATTGGACAAGTGAGATACATATACAATGGTATACTCAGGTTTTGCAAAAGCATTTGATAGATTAATGCACTGCACCACAAGTTCGTCGCTAAATTGAAGCAGATGGGATTGGATGATAGACTAGTAATATAAATGATAGATAGATAGATGATAAACCATTGTTATTTAATTTGTATACTATTAATATTGAGAAAGGTTTAGCTGGTGATATGCAACTGCTTGCAGATGCTGCTAAACCAGGAAGAGTAATGAGAAATCAAGCAGATGTGCCCTTACAGGAGGAACTTGAATAGATTGTATGAGTGGGCAACAGTGTGGAACTGCCAATTCAATGTTGTCAAGCTAAGGTTTTGAAATTTGGCAGACAACAATGGAGTGCAAAGTATACAATTGGCTGGGTAATATTGGGGGAAGCTGAGGAGATGAGGCCTTAGAGTGGTGGTGGACAAGGATAAGTTTGTGCCTAAATAGCTGAAATGTTTTACTTGTTCTATAGGTTCTCCATTCAGGATACAGTTGATGTTTTTCATTTTTCTGCCCATTTTCGTTGTCTTTGTCTTTTTATTGCTGATTTTCATACCAAATTTATTCAGAAGTACAGGGTGATTCTACATTATTGTCAGTGTTTCCATGGCTTATAATTTTAAAACCAGAAACAACAAAATAAAACTGATTGCAGAATATGAAAGTGTAACTCAAAAAGTTTTATTATCTATAGAATCAATACTGCAAAATGCTAAAGAACTTCAACAGTGTGTCTTTTGTGACAAGTGAGATGTCCAAGAGATATCAATTTCCCTCCAAGTGTTCTCCATCATTTGTGGTGGAACTGTTTCTATTGCAGCAACAATTCTGGTCTTCAGTTTATTGAGGTAGGTCATGTGAGTCTGGTAAACAATGTCCTTCAATATCCCCACAGGAAGAAATCAAGAAGCATAATATCGGGTGAGTGTGGAGGCCATAGAATCGCTCCACCATGCCCAACCTAGCACCCAGGAAAATGAAATTCTTGGACAATAAGAGCCCAATGTGGCAGTGCTTCCATCTTGCTGGAACACCACATTTGGCTGATGATCTTCTAACTGATAACAGATACAGCTGTATCATGTCCAGATAGTTCACCACTGTCACTGTTTTTTCCGCAAAGAAAAAGGGCCCCAACACTTCCAAACATGACAAAGCACACTGTTAGATCTAAAATAGATGACCTCATTTTTACATGACATCACCATTCCAGAATCTAACAATAAACATAAAATAAATATGCATACTTATCTTTTAGCACAGTATGACTATGTTTTTTTTTTTGTAAACAACATCTTGTATATTAAACTTTGAATTATGTGAATTAAAATTAATGTATCTGTGTGTCAAGTATAAATGTAAGTCAGCAAAAAGGGGCAGTTATAAGAGAAATTATTAGTGATGTTCTACAAGTGAAAGAATGCAAGTTATTCAGCAACATAGGGCAAAGATCGCCCTAACGCTACAAGAGCAGCATAAGCACCCGCAGGCATCACATCTGAGAAGATATCGTGATGCATACATTCTCGGAAATAGAAAGTCCCGTATGTTGATCGGTGAAGTCACCCAATCGGAGACCAATAGGCAGGACGATAAGAGAAATTCAAACTCAGAAAGGTGGTGCTCTTGGGGAGCGTATAAAACCCGCGACACTGAATCCCCCCGTTTGTTTGTTCCTGCATTTTCTCCGTGTGCTACAAGTGTTCATCGCAGCTCAGCTCTTATTTTTAAAAGCTGACTTTCGAGAAGTTCTGGCATGGCACCGCAGCAGAGTTCGGCAAGATCGAATGTAGGCCATCAATGAGAAGGATCGTTGACGTAAACCCTTAGTGGAGAGATAGCGCCCAGCTCAGGAGAGCACGTGTATCCCACATGGCAGAAAAATCGAGATAGCCAGAATCGTAACAAAGAAGGAAGGACGGAGAGAAACCGATAAAGAGTAGATAAGTACTTTCACATGTTCTAGCCCCTTTTGAGAATTGACTAACAGTGTGAAAAGAGTGTATCTTAAACTTGTAATAGAAGGACGTGTGAAGAACTAAGATTTATGTAAATGACTCTATGCCTTTTGAAATGAATTTTAAGAACTTTCAGTTAGATAGAGATTTTGTCGTGATTCATCCGAGAGAGATTATCAATGTGCTAAATGCCTAAATGACCCATTGAGTTGTAGATAAGAATGTAAAATATGTTGAAATATTTAATTTGCTAACATTTTAGAAATCGATGCTAAATTATTTTAAGAACGAGAGAGTATAGAAAAGTAGAAGTTTAAATTAGAATTAATAATTGTTTTATTTTGTATTGCATTGCATAATGAGTTCATTAAATTTATTTGATACTTTACATGTCTGTATTTCTGATCATGCTGACTGACCCTGACCCTTCATAAAATACGAACCTGTGATTGTATGTGATTGTATGTGTGTGCGGGGATATCTCAATTAAGAGTAGTAGGGCATGACTGCAATAAACTAGAAAACCTAAGGCTTCTGAATTTTAGCTAAGATTACTAGTAGCACCTGATATCCTATGACTATTCTTAGGCTGAGTTTAACTCTACCCTTAAGGCCCAGGCTGGTGCAGTAAATAAATTTGCCTGAGTGAATAGGATAGTTCATAGTATTCAGGGAACAGGTATTTCTGGCGGCCCTTAGAAAGTTAAATTACGTAAGGAATAAAATAAAATGAATAAAGAATAGTATGATAGAACAAAGGCTCAGACCCAACGATAAGCATAGAATAAAAGAAGGATTGTAAAGATTTGATAACATTAACACTAAGACGTGATAAAAATTAAAATAAGAATAAGAAAATAAAAGAATAAAAGGGAAACATAACGATAAAAATAACACAAAGAGAAAGCCACATAACAATGGCGCAGCCGACATAATAAAAGGTGCAAGTGGTAGGATTTTGATAGAAGAGGTTGAAGTAAGAAAGGATATAATTAAATATGGAGCATCGATATAATAATAGCAAATATATACGACATAACAACACCACACATTTACCTTTGAACTATCTCTTTGGAATGCTGCGAGGGTTTTCTGATCCTCATTCTTAGTTGTGATGATTTACCTTCCCTAATACTCAAGACGTTGCTTCATCATTAAATATCCATCTCTGAAGGTAATTTTCATCATCTTCGACTTTTGACAAAATGTCTTGAGCAAATTGGAAATGGTGGGGTTTATCGTCTGACTGTAAAGCCTACAAAATCTGCAGTTTGTAGGAACGGAGTTGAAGGTAGTAATGAACAACTCTCCAAAGAGTCATTTGTAGTATATCTAACTGCAAAGAAGCTCATTTAGTTGATTTTTGTGGGTTTCAATAAAATGCTTCCTGGATTTGATCAACATCTTCCTGCAAAGTGCTCGGTCTTCCCACTGCTTTTTGGTACTGAACACTATCAGTCTCTTGATATTGCTTTAACCAACATTGGATAACATTATCTAAAAGTGGGTGTTTTCCATCTGAGTTCTGTAACGACATTGCATTGTGATATCAGACTCTGTTTCAAAAAACCAAATATGCACATTACATTCTCTTGAACAGTCACCATTTTGAAGAATGATGCCATATTATCTCCCTGACATCAATATGGCAAGTACAGCAACACCTTTTTTTGAGTTACACTTTCATATTCTGTAAGCAGTTTTATTTTGATGTTTCCAGTTTGAAAATTATAGGCCATGGAAACCCCGACACTAATTTAGAATCATCCTGTATAACATCTGCATAAAGTAAAGAGTAAAGTAAATCTGATATCAAAATTAACAGTGTCAATTTTGATATCAGATTTAATACCACTTTCCTTCATAATGTGATCCATATAGATAATGCATAACAGTGGAGATAATGTGCACTCTTGTCACACACCTGATTTAACATCAAATCATCTTCCTGTACCTTCAATTCTAACTGCTGACTTAGTGCTTAAATGGAGACTATGTGTTACTTGATATAACATCATCCCATTTACACCATATACCTATAGCATTCTGAAGAGCTTTCCAAATGGAAGGCTCTTCAGAATGTCAGGGTTTCCATGGTTTCCTTGTCATATGCCTTTTCCAGATCTAATAAACAGATCTTATATACAAATGTCTTTTTTCCTACCAACCTGGCAGAGAACACTTGTTTTGCTAATCTTTCCTATATGCTATTGCCATTGATGCCATCTGTTCATGCAACTAATCTGTCTCAGGACTCTCATATCTGTGGTCTCGTAGTCTTTGGTCAAGTGTTTTACTTCTAACTCAGCTCTCAGATCCATAAGTTAAAACTGGTTTGAACACTATCTTGTATACAGCTAATTTAGTGTTTTGACTAATTTCTCTCTTATTCCATATCAATTTATTCAGTCGACTTCCTACCATACCAGCTTTGTTGATTCTGTTGTCTATTTCCATATTTAATTTACCATCTTCACTAAAAATCATATCTAAGTAGCTGAAATGTTTTACTTGTTCTATAGGTTCTCCATTCACAATGCAGTTGATATTTTCAATTTCTTCTGCCTATTTTCATTGTCTTATTATTGCTAACCTCACTACATGCTTCTCTGACTGAATGAATCAATGTTTTCTTTAGGGTTTACCACTGAGTCTCCAAGTTTGGGTCCTTGTTTTCAAACTCTCATTTTTTATTGATTGATGTTTGTGTATTTAATTCTATGGTTCACCTCTGAAAGCTGCTCAACTTTGTTTTGTTTTAAAACTTTCTTACACACTGTTCTTTTCAATATGAAATAAAGTTTCATCCTGCTAAACACTAAATAGTGATTACTTCCAATTTGAAATCCTCTGTATACTTTTGTGTCCTGAACTAGTGGGAAAACATTTCACCTACTTTCTTTTTTCTATACATCAATTACCATCTGCAGTCACTGTTAATACATTCCACAATGCTTCTTATTTAACTGACTTATACTATACAAATCGTCAAAATTTCTAAATTATCTATTTCTACAATACTAAATTCTTATTTCCATAAGTAGATGTCTATAATATTGTCAGCTCCAAAGCTTGCAAAACTAATTCTTGTCCGATTTCTGGAAAAATAAAAAAAAAATTCTTCCAGTCTTACTTTTGGGCAATACCCAAATCTCTGGACAAGATGAGATTTCTTTTCTTGGGATAACTAACATTAAATTTTTCTTGGCATAAACATTTCACAAATATCACCAACTCAAAATTCAAGAAATTTGTTTCTTTTTCACTCCAAATTTTACTTTAACTCTTAATAGCTATTAGTTTTATATAAACCATAAGTCTATCCAAGCACTGAATATTGTTCTCACATCTGTCCATTCCCAAGAGCTTCCTAAAAATCTTTAATTCAGTCCAAAAGAGTGCAACTAAATTAATTAATATTCTGTCTCTTCCAAATCAATGCATTTAATTTAACTTCTGATTGTATTTTCTAGAGATATTTCCAAGATCACTGTTTCATCAGAATTAACATCAGTAAATACACAAAAAAAAATTCAAGAACAGAGTCCTGTGGCATGCCACAGGGCTCTGTTCTTGGGCTGCTACTATTTAATTTGTACATTAACGATATAGATAAGAATCTGAAAGGAACTGTTCAGTTGTTTTCCGTTAATGCAAGATTGGGTAGAGAAATAGTTAATACAGATGGTTTGCAAAATGATTTGGATAGGCAAAGGAAAATGGATGTCAGTTTAATGTTGCAAAGTGTAAAATTATGCATTTTGGGATGAAAAGATTACCAGCTGTATACCACATTGATGGATCTGTACACCATCAATGTGGAGTACAGATCCATCAGTATGTGGTACACATTGATGGATCTGTACTCCAGGAAATTGACAAAGCCAGAGATTTGGAAGTATTACTCGATATGAAGTTAAAGTTTAGAGGGCACACAGAAAAGTGGCAAAAGAAGTTCATTGGATTACTTGGCTACTGAAGAATACTTTGACGAGCAGAGACAAGCAGGTTATTATTCCTCTTTATCGAGCCTTGATAAGACCTCATCTCGACTAATGCGTGCAGATCTGCTGACCTGGATTTTTTGGCTATGAGGAAAAGGTGGAGAGGATCCACCATTTGAGAGTGAGGTGGAGAGTGACCAAGATGGTATCAAGTCTACGGAATGAACCTTACCGAGAACAGGTTAAGGATTTGTGGGTTACAGAAATTGGCTGACAGATGGAAAAAAGGTGATATGGTTGAGATATACTGAAGGGTTTTTACAAGATTAATACAGAGGAAATTGTTCAGAGCAGGTCTGGTGGTGGGAGAAACAAGGGTCATCCTTGGAAACCGAGCAAGAGTGTAGTTATCAAGGGTGTTCAAACTAGATTTTTTGCTTGGAGAGTGGTGAATGAGTGGAACAGGAGTCTGTTGTGCTGAGTTTGCAGATCTTAAAACCCAATGTTAACAAGTTTCTTTTTTCTCCTTAACCATCATCCTAATGTATAACATACTGAACATGCTCTGTGGAATTACCATAAATAAGAAGTGATCTCCAAACTTGAATTCCCTCATCACTATCTTCAAGAAATTACTTCCAATTAGTTTCTAGGAGTAAAAGCTTGTCACCACAGTATACACACCAGACTTTCTTCAATCAAAAATGCACAGCTCTGCATTTAGCAATAATGAACTGACATTCATTATTATTAACACTGCTCTATTCAAATCCTCCTGCAGGCCAGAATCCCATATAAAAATTTTCCACTATCTATTTACAGTACACTATTAAAACTGATTCTGGGACAAGCAATTTTGAGATAAATACAGCACATTAATAAATGTGCTGTATTTATCAAGAAATATAAAGAAATATCAAGTTTTACTTGATATTTCTTTCTTTCCTTCCATGAGAAATTCACTAAATGCAATGCATGCATTCACTATAGAAATAAGGGTTATCCAATATATGTTCCATGAAATGATTCTTTGAAAACTTATATGGAATGATGAACTTAGAAGTCATTCAACAAGCAACATGAGTTTTTTATACAAAGTATATGCATTTAAAGAGAATACCATGGGAAGTTACTTTTCAGCTTTGATTAGTACCAATATTCTGCATTTTTTTTTTCAGCTGGAAGAAAAAAATTAATTAATTAAAGATAGGATGAAGGAACTTAGACCACCCTGATGTAAGCAGGTACCTTCCTGATTACTGGCATTTTTTCCCCTTTTGAACCACTTTCAAAATTCATCTAAGTGAACATTAAATCTGTTAATTTTATGGATCATGGAAAGAATTCTCTGCATAACAGCTACCAGCTCTGAAATCTATCAGTGATGTTTTTATGAACATTTCAGAGGAGGTTTTCATTAAAGATTTCAAGAGGAATAAGTACCCTCACTTCTCTTTCTACCAAAAATGTAATAACTTATAATAAATTTAGTTTAATCATTTATTATTATTATTATTATTACAGGCGACTCCTGGAAGTCCTTAGACTCATCGAGGGAGGTCCTAAACACCATGTCCACATCGCTATATGACATTCTCACAGTATCTATCAGACCTTGCCTTGAACTCACTCACCGTCATAGCACCCACAACAGACTCTAGCAGCTTATTCCACTCATTTACCACTCTAAAAGTAAAGAGTTTGCTTACACTTATCTTTGTTTGCTTACACTTATCCAAGTGTAAGCAAACAAAGTTTGTGCCTGAAATATCTTGGACTCAGGTAACTCATGGTAAAGGTGGACTAAGTTCTCATCACATGTCTTAGTATCTTCCATAATGCAAAGCACATCTCCTTGCGGACATGTATAATGCTATGCATTAAGGGAAGGGCCACTACTCAGACTGGTTTCGACCTTTATTGAGGTCTCGTCAGTGGGAGCCAAGCCCAGAGGTGGTGATACTAAGGTGAAAGTAATGGAGAAGTCATATTTACTTATACGAGTTGCCAAATGGTGTCTCACCTAATTATTATATTACTCTAGATTTAGAGAAAGATGTTGGAAGTTTTTTTTTTTACAAATCACTTTCAAATAATTTTTTCCAAATAATAAATTTTTTAAATTTATTATAGTCTAACCAAGTGGAAAAAAACTTCCAACATCTTTCTCTAAATCCAGAGTAATTGAATAATAAGGTGAGCCACCTTTTGGCAACTCGTATAGGTAAATATGCAAAGTATAGGTAAATTCCACCTTAGTATCACCACCTCTGGGTCTGGCTCCCACTGACGAGACCTCAATAAAGGTCGAAACCAGTCTGGGTAGTGGTAATGGCATAGCATTATACATGTCCGCAAGGAGACTTTGCATTATGAGAGATACTAAGACAAGTGATGAGAGCTTAGTCCACCTTTACCACGAGTTGCCTCAGTCCTGAAGATACTTCAGGCACAGACTTTGTTTGCTTACACTTGGATAAAGGATTAAACTAAATTTATTATAGTCTAACCAAGTGGGAAAAAAACTTCCAGTAATATTATTATTATTATTATTATTGTTGTTCTGGGAAACTCCAAGGAGTCAACAGACTCATCGAGGGAGGCCCTAACATCATGTCTGGAACAACTATTCAACATTCACACAGTATCTATCATATCTTGCCTTGAACTCATTGACGGTCGTAGCACCCACAACAGACTCTGGAAGCTTATTCCACTCATTCACCACTCTCCAAGTAAAAAACCTAGCTCTAACACCCTTGTCAACCATGCTCTTGCCCAGCTTCCATGCATGGTCCCTAGTCCTCCCACCACCAGTCATATTTTCAAAAATATCTTCTGGATCAATCTTATAAAAACCCTTCAGTAATTTGAATGTCTCAATCATATCACCCCTCCTTCGCCTATCGTCCAATTTCTGCAACCCACAAATCCTCAACCTATTCTCATAAGGTTCATTCCACAGACCTGCTATCATCTTGGTCACTCGTCTCTGGACCCTCTCCACTTCCTCCCCATCACGAAGAAACCCTGGTGCCCATAACTGGGCACAGAAGTCCAGATGGGGTCTTATCAAAGCTCGATACAGAGGAACAACAACTTGCTTCTCTCTGCATGTTAAAGTATTTTTCATAAGCCAAGTGATTTGGTGAGCTGTTTTAGTTACTTTTGCAATGTGCCCCCTAAACTTCAACTCCCTATCCACCAGCACTCCCAAATCCCTGGCCTCATCAATCTCCTGGAGTACGGTTCCACCTATGCGATATACTGCTGCTATTCTTTTCACCCCAAAGTGCATAACCTTACACTTTGCCACATTAAACTGACATCCATTTTTCCTAGCCCAGTCCTCCAAACTATCCAAATCATCCTGTAAAATTTTGACATCCTGTGCACTCACAATTGCTCTACCCAACTTTGCATCATCAGCAAACAAGTGAACACTTCCTCTCAAATCCTTTCCAATATCATTGATGAACAAATTGAAAAGCAGTGGTCCAAGAACAGAGCCCTGCGGCACTCCACTAGTCACAAGACATCTTTTTGACTCCACTCCTGAATAAACCACTCTCTGGTATCTCTCCTTCAACCACCCTCCTATCCATCTTACCAACCCTATATCTATTCCCCATCTGCTCCAGTTTACTGATTAGGGTTCCATGTGGTATCCTGTCAAACGCCTTGGCAAGGTCCAGTAGTATCACTGTAAACCCATTACCCCTATCCAGTTCAGCTGTCACTGTGTTATAAAACGTGAACAAGTTACTGAGGCATGATCTACCCTTCACAAAACCATGTTGTCCCCAATACAATATCCCATTTTCATCTATCCAATCCTGTATTCTTTTCTTGACTAATTTCTCTAAGACCTTGACAATGATTCCTGATATGCTAATCGGTCGGTAATTTACAACAGCGGTCTTGGAACCACCTTTATGCAGTGGAACTATTTTCCCCTCCTTCCACCCGCTGGGGACTAACCCAGACCCGAGACTCAAATTAAACAAAATGGTCAAGGGTACTGACAATTCATTAGCTGCTTCTCGTACTACACGAGCTGGTATACCATCCAACCCCACAGATGTATTGACATTGAGGTTATGCAATAGACTACTCACCTCCACTTCATTCACCACAATTCCCGTATAATCTACTGGTTTATTCATTTCTGCAATGTCACCACCTGGATGATATATTCTTGCAAAGTGCTCACTCAGTAACTCAGCTATCTCAACTGATTCAGTTACCTCCCTACCATCGGCATTCTTTAAAATCATTCTGCCATGTACATTTTTCCTTTTACTTGCTACATATCTAAAAAACTGTTTAGGATTCTCTTTAGCCTGCATGGCCAATGTTCTTTCGTAATCCTTTTTTGCTTTTCTTACCACACTCGTCACCCTTCTGGCCTGCGCTTTATACCGTTCATGTGCCTGCCGGTCACCTTTCTCCTTAAATTCCCTCCATAGTTGTTTCTTTTTTTCCAGCTCAAGCTTAATGGTGTTATTCATCCATTTAACCCCTACTTGATTTATTATTCGGATTCTAGGTATACAGTCATCCATTGTTTCATGCAAGCACTTCTTAACCACCTCCCATGCACTATCAACTTCTAGTCCTTGCAGTTGTACATTCCATGGCACTGAGCCAATCAAACTCCTAAGCCTGTCATACTTTCCAGCCCAATAATTCCACATGTACCCTGTCTTAATTGAAAATTCTACACCTTTAGCCACCTCCCAAGTCAAGACCCTATGATCACTCTCACCGATTGGTGGCAATGTGGTCATATTTGTTACAGCCAAATCCTCAGATGTAATTACTAGGTCAAGCACTCTCTGACCCCTAGTATTTTCCATTACATGCTGTCGCAGATAGTTATCCCTTAATAACTGCATAAAATCCAATTCCTTCCTCCCGTGTGTCCTCTCCTCACTCCAATCAATGCGACCATAGTTGAAATCTCCCATAATAATCACCCTCCTTCCACTCATTTCTTCTATTTGCTTGTGCATACTGTCACCACCATCTTTTTCATCACCTGGTCTATAGCAGCACCCATTTGTATATTTAGTTCTGCTAGCCACAATCTCACACCAAATGGGCTCAAATATGCTCTTTTCTCTATCCTGCAATTCAACTTCTATTCTCCTTGGCTGTAGCTCATCAGCTATCATCAACAATACTCCTCCCCCCATTTTATTCTCTCTGTCATTCCTGAATACACTATACCCATCACATTCAATCCCACTAGCTATATCATCTACAGTCAGCCATGTTTCACTAATACCAATAACCTGTGGTCTGTAAGTGCCAACCATGGCCAAAAACTCTTCCTTCTTGTTCCCAATACTCCTAGTATTAGTGTACATGAATTTAAGACCCCCATTAGCCCCAACCCTACCTTGATGCCTTATATTAACTATCCCACTCTGGTTTGTTGTCCTTATTTGCTCTAGCATATTATATTCATTCTTACATTCAACTGCCTCCCTAAGGACTGTATATCTACTCCCCCCCCCTTAACGAATCTAGTTTCCCTGAATTTGCACATCCACTACATTCAGCAACACTTTCTCAAGTCTTCTTACACCATAACCATTCAAATGCAAGCCATCCATCTTATATAGATCCTTTCGCCCATCAAACTCACTCCACAAATTCCACACCACTCGTCATACATAACCCACGCATAAAGTCATTCGCAATTATGGCCCTCCTTTTAAACATTTCACTGTCATACCGTGGCAAAAGACTAATCATTCTAACTCTCTCACTCTTTTCTTTTGCTACCTCAAACAATTCATTCAGGTCTTCTATCATTTCCATTTTATCTCCTTTCAAATCATTCGTACTTGCCACAACAATCATTTCTTTCACCCTTTCCTTTTGCTCTCTAATAGACTCAGTTACATCCTTTATGGTCGCACCAGGTTGGTACGATTTTGTCAAATCCTCTACTAACATACCTCGTACTAACGAGTCTCCATACAGCACTCTATCCTTCATTTTGTTCATGTTCACATTCATACGCCTATTTTTCCTGTCATACCTTTTATTATTGGTTGGTTCATTCAGTCGACTTTTGTTCATGCACTCTAGCTGCTGTTTTGCCCTTTCTATCGCACCATTCAACAACGCGATCTCATTCAATGCATCTATCTCATCTTTTTTATTCTCTGAGAAACCATTAATACTATCATTCACACTTTCTACATTCACACTCTCATAATTCTCATGTACAACCTTGCCGTTTCTTGTCATATCGCTATTTTCTTCATTCTGAAGTTTGACAAAAATATCACACTCACGATCCGAAATACACTTCAATTCCTCATTCTCCCTACATTTTCTACACACATTCAATCCTTTATTATCATCTATCCACACTCCGACTGCACTCCGTAAAGCATACATTTCACAGCTAGTACACTGACTCATTTCTTTTATACTACTGTTCTTTGATAACGATGGCGAACCATCATTACTGGCTGCCATTTTCCTTCGTACAGGTGCCATAATTATTGCAACGTGTTTTATCAAATAATAAGTTATACACACCAAAAACACACAAACAGACGCACTAAAATATGCAAGGCAAACAAAACTACGCAATATTAACTAATTTTATCAACGATAACTGAAAATAATACTTATCTTATCAGGAGCTTGCACGAACACTACACACTACGATATTAAGTATAGTCTCTGGGAAAAATCCCATGTTACTCCTCTTAAACACTACAATTATAATTACGGCTATTATAGCTGTTTTTGTTAAGGAGTGACCCTTCCAGTAATAACTTATTTTTATGTATTTACTTATTTTTGAGGAGAATAAAAAAATTGAGGACATTATCTCTAAACAGAAACAACCTGAAATTTCTAACCCTTAGAAATTTTCCCTGAAAGCCTTCAGGGAAAACAGCCCGAAATCTATATATATATCCTTGCAAGATCTAAAGTGTTTGGGATGAATATTTCACATATTTGTTCTCAAATGCATCCTAGTCCTTCATTTTAGTACCATTATGTTTATCACAACCATATTTAAGAAATTTTTTTTATATCTCAAATTAATAAGAATTTCAGAGCAGTCATGTCAGAAACTGAAACCCTGTGAAATGGCGTGGAAAAAAGTTTCATATTTGGTCTCTAGAGGAGGATTTCCAGATTATCTAATCTTTATGCCACCTATGGGACTAATGTTTTTTTATTATTATTATTGCTTGTACAATGTGCCCCTCAGGAGGACATGAAATTAAGATACTGTTGGAACTGCAGAGCTTACTTATGCATTAAAGTATATAATCTCATGAGATTAAATATCCAAAGAGCCAGCTGATAGTGACAACAGTGTCATTCTGGAAGAAAAAATTTATATTCAAATCCCATCTACAACATGAGGAATTTTATAAGGGACTTTTCAAATGAAGATGAATTAGCCAGACAGTGTCTACCCTATCTGATCAAAAATATCCATTCAACTGCTCATCCCAACTCTTGCTCTAATATGAAAGGTATTAAAATGCAATTGGTCCACCCTCTGCTGCTATAACAGCCTTAAAAAATCTGGAAAGCCTTTCCACTAAAGTCTGGTACATTGCTGTAGTAATTAATTTCCATTCTTCTAGAAGATCATTAGTGAGATTGGTCACTGATGTCAGGTGATTTGACCTGGCCTGCAATCAGCATTCCAGTGCATCCCATAGGTGTTTGATGGGGGGGGGGGGAATCAGTTCTCTGTGCAGACCAGTCAGATTCTTCAATACCCATCTCATCAAACTATTCTTGCACTGACTTCACTTTACAGATGGGGGGGGGGGGCACACTGTTGTGTTGATACAGAAAGAGCATTCATTGAACTGTTTCAATAAAGTTGGAAACACAGAATTGTTTACAATGTCATTATAGATAGGCCACATTGTTAAGAATCCCTATCACTGGAACTAAAGAGCCCAAGCTGAAACCATGATGACCCTGTAACAAACTTCACAGTTGGCACAACACATTTGGCCAGACAGCATTCTCCTGACATCTTTCAAACCCAGACTTGTCTGTAAGACTGCTAGATGGTGAAAAGTGATTCTTAAATCCAGAGAACAGTTTCCACTGCTCCAGAGTCCAATGACAGTGAGCTTTATACCACTTCACCTGACACTTGCCACAGCCAAGTCATGGGGAATCCATGTTCTTCAGCTCCTGATGAACAGTTGTGGTGCTGGCATCACTTGCAGATGCATTTTGGAACTTGGTAGTGAGTGTTTCAACTGAGGGCAAGTGATTTTTTTTTCACACCATACGCTTCGGCACTTGGTGCACTCTGCAATTCTACATAGCCTATCAGGTCATGATTGTGCTGTTGTTGCTCTTAGGCATTTCCACTTCACAACATCATCACTTACAGCTGATTATGGCAGCTGCATCAGGGCAGAAATTTCCCTAAATGAGTTGTTGCAAAGTGGCATATTATGAGAGTGCCACATCAAAAGTTGCTAAGTTTTTCAGTATGGCCCATTTTACTATTAATGATTGTCTATGAAAATTACAAGACTGTGTCTTCCTTTTCTACTTGTATGAACCATGGTTGGTATGCATATAGCCACATTCACTACTACGAATGGGTCTGGATATTATTAATTATATAGTGTATCTGGCTCTATATATCTATAAATAAATAAATAATAAAGATAAATTAATCAATAAATTAATTAAAATTATTAAAAATTAATATTAAAATATTAAAAATATGAATTAAAAATTAATAATAAAAACAAATTAATAAAGAATCAGACATACTAACTGGCATCGAGTGTAAAGGGTACACTATTTTTAGGAAGGATAAAGAGGATAGGAGAAGAAGAGCATACTGCTAATGATGTCGGATGATTTGAATCCAGTTAGATTTGAGACCTAAGACTGTAGTACTAGTACTAACAGTATTTCATGTGGCAGTGAGTTTGGAGCCATCTGGTGTGAGGTGATCTAACAAGATCAATTACATGGTGGGGGTGTTGTTACAGACCTGGTGGATTGGTTGCTAGTGATGAAGAAATGCATCACCAAATAGACAAGATGAGTGTGAAAAGAGTAATCATGATGGAAGACTTTAATTATCCAAATATTGATTGTGTAGCAGTAGAATCTCATGAGAAGAATGAAAATGCATTTATTGAGCTTTGTGGGACAACTTCCTCAAGCAGCATGTGACAGAAGGAACTCGAGGTCAAAGAGTATTAGATTTGATTTTTGATTATAGTGTCAGAGGATCTTTTAGTTAAAGATATAACTATTCTGCCTCTGGTTGGTGACAGTGATTATGTGGTACTCACTTGGGAAGTGACTAAGTTTATGAATGTTCCATTCAGAAACGGTTGCTTGCTGAACTACAAAGCAGGAAATAATCACCAACTGAGGAGTATACTGATTTCAGCGGAATGGGATCGGTTGATTGATGGGAAGAATATCGACAGTATATGGGAAACATTTAAACAATACTTAAATGATGCAATATCAGAGTGTGTCACGAGAGTTCGAAGAATAAATAGGGTAGGAGTCAAATGGATGTGTAATCTTATTAAGCAAAAGATTCGTAAGAAAAGGATGATGTGGAAAGAATACCATGTGCATAAGAATGATGTGCATTATGAAAATAATAAGCAGCAGGCTTGAATAGTCACAACTGTTGTACAGAAGGCAAAGTCTGGGTATGAAAAGAAACTGCTCTGCATGCTAAAGACAACCCACAAGAATTCTATTGATATGTTGCAAGTAAC